>NW_017151492.1:829196-864376 GCF_001652005.2 Ceratina calcarata | reverse complement strand
GTATATAGATATTATAGTACTTTTCTTGTACATGTCATGAAAATGAACTCAGTATATAAAAGTGATAAAACCAACGAGATATTCATTTGTACAAGATCGTTTGGACGAAGAAGCTTAAAGCAGAAACCAGTAATGAATGCGTGATTCTGATCAAGAGAAGGGGGAAAGAGAGAGGGGTATGTATGGCGACAGAGACCAAAAGTGGAAGAGAGGAAGGAGGGCGTTAAAGTCTGCGGGGTACTATAAAACAATTCCAAAGAAACTTCTCGAAGCGCTCCCAGCCGCCGATATTTATTTGCGCTCACCAAGAACGCATCTAACTTCTTCGAGGAGCAACGTATTAATGAGGTCACACTCCGGATACCATTTCGGCTTCGTTACTTTGCGCCACCAAAGGTAATTCGATTAACTGCTCCCGAAGCTATGAAGGATGGCGAACTTGGTAACATTACTCGATGTACACGGTGGCGTAATTATTACTGATCGAGTTTTCGCTGAGCGGAGCTCGCTAATAATTTCATGACCAACCTGGTGTACGCTCATAGCGGAAAGAAGAGAAAAGGCAAGTTCAAACCTCTTTAAAATAGCACGGCCATTAAATGGTAATTAGTTCACGTGGCTGAGTTTGCTTTATTTGCTGGATTTCAAATTAGGAAGATCACTGCGTATTATACGATAATGAATTCGCTGATCTACAAATTTTTTCTAACAATTCCCGTAAGAACTTGGTAAATAAGAATATAAAGTGAAACGTCAAAACGCTATATACGTATTTATTAAATTCGGAGATAAAAATAATGTTTAATTCATCTGTCTTTTGCGCGAAATAAACTTAATGAATTAAATTATATCCAGCATCAGGTTAATTGAAGAACAAATAGGAGCCGGTGAAAAGTCTCCGAGCATTTCGTTTAACGGACAAACTAACTTCACATACACGTGCGAGTGAGTATCGCGTGGGACCATGTAGTCATTACCGGCGAATTTAGACCGTCGTGTTGGCGTGTGACTTTTTGAAAGTAATAAATTCACTTCATCTCGACTCCCCGCGTTCGACCGTCATTATACAACAATTTCTCTAGCCGACACGGCTTTTTAATTGCCCGTTTCGTCACGTAGCGGCAACAGGAACAAGCCAACGGACAACTGCCAGTTACCGCACGCTGCTCTCTACCTTTTCTCTCTGTCTCTCACTCTTTCTCTTTTTATTTTTTTTTATTTTTCTCTACTGTCCCGCGTGCTGCGACGAAGAACGCGAGAACAGTCTGAAGCAGAATTCTGATTAATTGACGTAGCTTTAATTAAACTTTTAATTAACGAGTCCAACACAAGGAATCGGAAGATAGGCATTAGGTCGGCCGTGACCCCGAACGATTAACTAGAAACAACGGAGGAAACTGTCCTGTCGCGACAGGACGAGAATACCAGCGACTGCTTTTATGCGCATAAATTTACACAAAATCTTCGTCGATTTGCAGCCAGCTTTTCATCTGCCGCACCGGAGTTCCCGTTACGACTATCTGCTTTAAATCCGACTCGTTTCTTGAATAAGAACTAGGAAATCGCTATGAAAAATACGTAGAATACAGAACGATTTCACGACAAGATCCTTTTCTAAAATTAATAATCTCTACCTCGTTCGTTTATTACTCAGAAGATCGTAGTACATTGATTGTCCTAGTTTTTTAGACTTCAATAAATTATAATTTCTGCTGAAGCAAGTGAACACGAAGCGTGTCACTCATGTTGTTCACATACGACTGCGAACTGTAATGCCTATCGTCAAACGTAACGGGCAACAATAGAATCTATGATCATCGATCGACGAATTCGTCTTAAGTATATCACGCGCATTCAACCGCTGTGTCACGTCTGCTCTAGGTTACATAAAGCTCGGGCAATTCGTATCGATACTTCCTACATATATACCCTCCATCCTCACCCCCCCCGCTCCCTTCTTTTGAGTTTCACCGATCTCTCGATGCCTCGCACGAAGCTCTAAGCAACTCGACGTACTGTACATAGGTACCATCGCGAATACGTATTCCTTGTGCACATACCCAGTGCATGTACGCAGCTTCGCGGCCTTCTTTCCGTGGTGTTTCTTACCCTCGTATTCCGAAGTAACAATCCCAGTATCAGGCAACCGTCCGTATCAAAATGACAGAAACAGAAATGCGGCGAACACGAGTATTGCATACCTCTTGATATACCGAATAAAATTGTTTACAGTGTTTGCCGAACTGGTTTTCATTCACGTTTCGACTGAAACTTCAAATTGTAATTGACGACAGCGCTGCAAGGAAGTTCGAATTGTAAAAAGGAAATGGTTCACCAAATCATTGCTGTGATTTTAATATTAAACTGAGAGCATGAATTGAAAAATATGCAACGTCCTCGATTACAATAATCAGATTTTTTTATAAAATCAATATTAATCGATTGCTTGGAATTTTCTACCTGGGAAATGTACTCTGTGAATGTTCTATACAATTCAATTTACAGTACTTAGTACAGATTAATGTTTAACGTGTTTACGTGGACGTAATATCGAAACATTGCGGTAATTTTATTAACGTACCTTTCCAGAGAAGTTTATCAACTAGGAATTGTAACGATAATTATGAAGTATAGAGTTCTCGGTGTAGTAGACGGAACTTTCGAGTTAGAGCCAGTTTAAGTTGGGCGCATAGAGGGTGTATGCACACCTACAATAGTCCTTCCCTAATCTGTACGACAATGTAACGTCCTTCTACCCAAATCCTTTAGTCGGCTTAAGTGTATTGCAATGTTAAGGGAGAACAAAAACGCCCCGCTTGTAAACTGTTGTATTAAAATAATAATTTATAATTCATATTATAGAAACATAAACGACAATACAAAACAAGTATATGGAAATAAAGACATCACTTTTGTGGAAGTAATATGTATACGAGATTTCTTTTACCCCTCCCAAAAATAATAATGTATATTATATTCTTGACGTTCTGGATTGTTTATAATTCCCTGCAGGTCTAATTGTTCTCAAAATGCATAGATATTCTCAGTCTACTAATTACAAATCTCGTCATCGTCTTCAGGGATGTAAGTAATCCCGCAACGGGTGAAGAATTGCTGCATTTTGCTCGATCGGTTGAATTTCTTCGGGATGTAATCGAATTGAACCCTGTTCGGTCTACCATACCAGAGATTAGTAGTCATGGGTACTTTGTGACCCTGATTCTCCTTAGCGATCTCCAGCCAATATAAGCTCGGATTTACGCGATCGCATCGTACTCTTTTGGGATCGTATCCGTCCACCGTATGAAGACGCTCGTGCGCCGATTTCGCACTGTCTTCTTTATAATTGTTAAAATACGAGATCGAGTGGCGAGGGGCGAACGGTTCCAACTGAAAATCAATTTCGTTTCCCGGTGTACTCGCGCCTGGGCGAAGATCGCTCAATGTTATTCGCGTTACCGATATCGAGTCAGTGTCCGCAAGAAAATTTCATCCCGATTGATAGATTCCCGACCGTGCTGGAAAATTGCTTTCCCCTATCTCTCGCGGCAGTGTCGGTTTCGACGTAGAACGAGCTATACCACCGGAATGGAACGTTCTACGAGCTCCGCACTCTCGGCATTAATTATTAAGCTCCCTGTATTCGTTCGGAAAGTTCTCTTACCACGGGATAGTCCTTGGACGCTCTCAGTATATATTCCTCCCCCGCCCGCATCTGGACCCACGGAATGATGTAGTCGACGTACTGGCTTCGATCCATTTTCTTATCTCCTTATCTTTATCATGCGGAACGATTTACGGTCGTGGGAATTAACTGAGAATTTCCGGGTGTCTCGTCTAACGTGAGACGTCCTTTCGACGAATAAACTGAAGGTGTCGCGTCTCGAGAAACAAAGTAAATCGAGAAAGAAAATGAAATACGAGAACGGTTGCAGGCTTCTCCGGGGATAATAAAAGATCGCCCGTTTTCTTGTTATTCACCCCGCAGACTCTTACGCTCATTACTTATAAAAGATGGTTTAAAGCATGTTCGCTTAGCTGTTTCAGACTTTTGCCTGTTTTCACGTGTACTTAAAATTCTCATTGGGAGGTTTAAGGGATGATCTTAAAAAGCACGATAAGACGGAAATTGTGCTGAAGAATTTATGTCCCCCGGTTATAGTGCGGTGGCAATCTCCCTGGCCTATGTATGGAACGTAGACCAGGTCATGGTCAATATTCGGCTGAAATCAACCCGAAAATGTACTTGGCGCCCTTGGAAAGTCGTTAAGCGGCAGGACGCGCCATCTTACGAAATGCGCAACAAGTACTCCCAGGTAAATCATCAGTTCGACGATTTTATGCCGAGCGGCGTTGCTTGTACAATTCCTCCTAATTTCCGCGGCGGCATCCGAACATAATCGAAATTAAATCGAGAGAGCTCCCTTAATTAATTACATTCAAGAGCGTTCGATAAGCTCCGGCGTTGTTTTCCCTCGTGATTTCACTCTCCGGTCAACTTTCATTTAACTCTATCATTCGATCAGCGTGTCGCTTGATCAACGCATCCCTTAATCCTCTTTTACCTCGTTCGCAATCCCTTCACTTTGTGAAGAGGATTCAGCATTTCAACTTCTACTTCCTATTATCTAATATTTTTTTCTATCTCGAGCCCAGAAGAATTGCAAATGTACAATCGAACATTGTTTGTTAATAGAGTGTCAGTAGAGAATAAAAGAGTAAAAAGTTTTCTAGCAAATCAAATGTTTAACGATTCCTTTCTATGCTAATTGGCGTACGCTTCCTCTATGTAATTGAGAGAGCACTAAAGCAGAGGCGAGTTAAAGAATCTGGAACCATAAACACAGGTGAAAGAAATTCCCCGTAACTTCAGTTACTCGTGAGGCAGAATAATTATGCGCGTGAACGCAAATTACGCATGCATATTAGCACGGAGGTTCGCGTAACGCGGGACGAACATATTCTATGCAAAGCAGAACCGTAATGCGTTGTAAGAGTACGCGCGCGTTCATATTTTCTCCAGGTGGATTATTGTTTTATGCATATACGTGCGCGCAACGCGCGGGGACAATGTCGTGCGGTGACCGGGTCCCACGGTTCATCGAGGTTCGTGTCGCATGCATTCGACGCTAGCAAAAGGGCAGCAGCAGAAGCACTCCCGGGAGGAAACTTTTTCATTCACCCTCATTTCCGGGTAAAATGTCACCTGCAATAGCGTCTGCCACAACAATGTACGTGCGCAAGAAAACTAGTCCAACTCAACCATTTGGCATTTGTAAGGAATGTACATATTCTAATCTCAAACTACTAAAAACTTTGCCTTCGCATGGAATTAATCTAAATGGATCGAAAGCCGAATTTTATGCACTTATAAAAAATATAAACGCCGCATGTGACGCTTAGAGATGTACAGAATATCAGAAATAAGTTAATATTGAAATGTCTGAATTATAAAAGAAATGCACTGTTTTAATTGGCTACTAATTAATCTTGTTTTATAAAAATAATATATGTGAGGACATCGAACTTGTTAATCAACGTTCAAAAGTAGATTGCAAATTGGATCATCGATGAACCGCACCGACGTATTTGCGTAATTTTCATTTACATCGAGTACCGTTCCGACGAGTTCGTTACGACTTGCGTCGTGTCGAAGCGAATCTAATCAAACTAAACCGAACGCTGTACACGGTTAATCGTCTAATCAAATTAGTAGAAACGGGATTGGCAGGATTTCTGACCTGACCCATCACGAATCACGTTCTACGGTTTACTGAAGGATCCTCTGATTTCTGCAATACAGTTCAGTCCACCAGTTTACTGTGTTAATTTTATTTACGACCTTTTGGATTGAAATAAAATAAAGATTTTTAAGAACAATAATAAATTACGGATAAAATGAAATACTCATTGCAATATGCATTTTGATACTCTGTATACGTTATATGCATTATTTATATTTTCTTATAATTGCGTAAAAGTCATAGTCTAATAATAATATTCTGAAACATAATTGTCTGTAATTTTAAACCGCTGGTGAAATGTTTGCCCGAAATAATAATTTTTACTTTTTATAAATTTAATCTTGCTTCCCTAAGATGCCAAAACGGCGAGCCGAGTAAAAGTAGACGAGCCCAACATCTCGCGTGTCCATGTCTCGAATGATCGAGCTCGAGCGGAAAAGCGGCGGGCAGAAGAAAAACGCGGCCTGAAAGACGGTCCTTCGCGATCTCATAGGAAAGGGTAGCTCGCTCCCCTAATCTCGAGCGTACCATCTCACGGTGTAACGAATCGGGAAGAGGCATTTGGCCAACTCGAACGTATTTCTACGTCGGCGTGGAGATCGCGGGCAGGTCGGATATGGTATCGGTGATCCTGTAACTCTTCTCCCGCCTTACCGAACGCCACGGGAAGAACGGTCGATGCGGACCGAGTATGTAGAGAGAAAAAGGGAGATCAAAGATGGGAAGACGGAGAACGAGAGACACGCGCGGACAAAGAAGAGGGAACGGTAAGAAGAGAAAAGGGAGGCCAATATATGAGCGAAGTAGGAGAGAAAAAGAGCTGGATCATAGAACGAACGCGTGAGGAGGAGAGGACGTGATTGAAGGCGCAGGAGGAGGAAGGGGTTAACGGGAAGTTAGAGGTGGAGGTGGTCGAGGTTAAGGCGCAACGGGGAGGGTGCAGGGGCATGTCATACGACACACAGGGCAGAGTTTAATCAGGTTCGACTAGTTAGTTGGCAGGTGCGAGCGTCGCGCGAGCGCAGGTAGGAGAACCGAGCGGCCTCCAAGAAGCTGCGTGGCTCCTGCGTGTGCTGCTACTTTAAGCAAGAAATGCGGCTCCGGATAGGCACACCGGACGCACAATGCCACGGACAAGAGGTCTACCTTCGCGTCTCCTGCCTCCGTTTCTTTCTATCAGCGCACGGACTCTTTATCTCCCGATTCGTTCTTTCCGTGCCCTCGTGCGCGTCGACATTCTACGCTGTGTTCTCACAGTCGTTAAATGGTTATAATTTTAACCGCTGTCTTTACGGGGAATTCCTCATTCCCTTTCTCCACTGCTCTGTGCTCCCTTTTACCTAGGAGGGACGCCGAGATCCTATGACGATACGATCGTATTTATGATCGGGCATAGATCGGTCAGAAATCTTATCGATCCACGATTCTGGGAATTTAATGACAGCGCCGAGGTTACTGACTTCAGAATCGCTATTTTCTTTCTGCGCGAAGTGATTCCATGCGTGGTCATAAATACGTCCACTTCGAATCGTATTGAGAAACGAAAGATCGCCGACAATATGCTATTTCGTAATTACAATTCGTATCATGTAGAATTTTAATGAAGCCAACGTTGTATGGAGCGAAGCCGCGGTAGAAAGCAGTACCGCGTCCGAAAGTGTCAAAATCCATCTGAGAATGATGAATCGGCTGGACGAGAAGTAGCCGAGACGATGCGACGCGGCCGGCTGGTTTACAAGCGAAATGCAAATAAACCGTTCTTTTACTGTTATTCGGAACATGCCCCGTCTGGCGATTTTTACCACGCGGCGAACGTCGTCGTCGTCGTCGTCGTCGTCGTCTCGGGCTGCGCCTATATTTACCGAGACACCGCCGGGGCCATACTTTTTTTCCCACGTGTCGTCGAGGCGTGACCTCTCGTTCGCGATCGCGTAGTCTCGCTTCCCTAGGCTCGCGCCTCGCCTCTACGACTCGCTGGTAACGAGCCGATCGTCTCGGCGACGCGACGTCGAATCGTCGGGGCGTTCGCGTTAATGGCGACGTGTCTCCCGTATACCGTTAAAGGCCTACCCGATGCCCGGTGTACCTAATTAATGGCACGTCCGCGACGCGGATAACCAGTACGCCTACGGCAGGTTTAGGCGGATACCTCCTAGCCGGTGCGCTCGCTGACGCGCACGTGCGACGTCATGCCTAACATCCGTCTTACTCGCTGTCACGCTATTACCATCGCGTTTCAACTACTCGGTAAATAGGCATACCTGTGGCTGGCTATGGCAGGAAGATTGCAGCAGCCG
The DNA here is from genome assembly GCF_001652005.2 of Ceratina calcarata. Taxonomy (NCBI): domain Eukaryota; kingdom Metazoa; phylum Arthropoda; class Insecta; order Hymenoptera; family Apidae; genus Ceratina; species Ceratina calcarata. The sequence goes on along the minus strand of NW_017151492.1, from coordinate 856,335 downwards.
TGCCAGGTAAGAAGACAGCCGGCACGTGCTTCTTAGCGACGCATTCGGACGCGTGTTACCGCGTATCAACATATAATTAGCTCGCCGCTATCGCGGATCTAAACTCGTTCCCCGTAATCAAGATATTCTCCCGTCGTTGAACGAGCAAGCCCAGCTTCGATCCACGCGTCAATAAATTCGCTACGCGTCCAAGTGGAAATCTTAGGATTCGTGACGGGCAGACCCACGTGGATATCCGCAACGGTGCACGGCTTATACGCGCGTGCTATTTGCGTTGTCGCCCTGACACTCGGCCTGTCTGACAGGATTAAGCATCGATATGTTTTATGGCCGTTTCACGTTCTACCCTCGACCGATCTACGCTCGCCCCTCGATCGTGAAAACTCGATACGCTTGTTACGTGATCGACAATCACATCGACGCTCTTGTCTACTCTGACTTATTTACGCGTCCATCGAATAAATGCTACTCCTACTGCTGATATTTTACGTTCTGATCGCATGATCGATGAATATGATTCATGAATTTGCTTTATCCATAATATCTTGAATTATCGCTATTAATTCAGCGGAACGGTGATTTTAACTTAATCAAGAAAACGCGGTTGCTATCAGGTGTAGAACGCGCGGAGAGATATATTATTGGATAAGAAATATGGACGAATTAGGTGCATGAAAACGTGATCTTCATCCGATAAGTTCACCAGGATACGCTTTATTCCCGGGCAACGCGCGAAGTGATTTATATTACTCTTGCCGTCCAGTATTTACGCTCAATCATCGCCAAGTAATTTCTTTGCTGCGACTTCGAAATTGTGCAATAAATTCCAATGCCTGTCATACCTTTCTTACAAGTGAATCGTTCAAAGGAAAAGTAGCTGCGTTTGACGAAACTAGTTCAAATCGCCAATAAATCAAACGTTAAGTCGATTCTCGAGAGCCGATGGACAGATGAAAATATAGTTAGAATAATGCATGACGTTCTTCATAAAATATCCTCCATGTTTTTTTCGTAACCTTTCAACGTTTATTACATGCATTGTCGCATCCAACGTGACACTAATTCAAACAGTTAATTGTATTTAAATGCCTAATTAAAAATAATTACTTGTGAAACTCGTATCAGGTCCTATAAAAAAATTGGTTTCAATTTTCATGTCCTTTCAAGTTTTATTGCATTCATTGTCACGTCTAATGTGACACTAGTTGAAAAACTTGATCGTATTCAAATTCCTAATTAAAAACATTAATTTGTATTATACGTGAAACTCGAATCAGGTGGTATAAAACTACTGATTGCACTAATTTAAGATGCAATTTTTAATGTAAGTTGCTTTTTCTAGAGCAGCGACTTGGACGTGCTTAATCATCGTAACCGTTTTTTTTTTATATACGCGCGTAGCTCTTTCTGCGTAGCTTAAGCGCGCGCGAGCTCGTTGGAAAAAACCGGCAAGTGCGACCAGTAATGTCTAGATTGCGTGTCCGGAGTCACACTAGAATGATGAATCTCGGCCGAATTCGACAAAGCATTTTTTGCCCCTTGGGACAATTCTACCTGCAGCGCGCGTCTGCATGGATAAAGAAACGATATAAGCGAGAGGAACGAGTAGAACGGCAGACGAACGGGAGAAGGGGATGCCGGGGATGCGGGGAGGGGGAGAGAAAGGGTTAGGAAGAAACGAAACGAAGAAAAAACAGACCACTCTGTTAATGCGAAGTAATGGACGAAGTTAACTCGCGAGCTACACAAATAATAGGTTACCACTCAGACGACGACGTGTTTGCGACCGCCAATTCATCCTTCGCCAAGTCGTCTTCTTCCCTCTCGCATACTTCAATAACAGACCGCCGCGACGATACAAAATAGCTAATTTAAGCCTAATGAACAGGAGCAGACGATGAACCTTGCGATTCGTACAAAATTACGTCTTGAGTATCAATAATAAATTATTTATACATAAATTGATCAATTATTTTAAATCTACTTCAGATTGTTTTTACTTAAAAACAATAAAAAGACGATANATACTTAGGGGCGCATTCCATTTTTGTCCCGGGACAATATATTATGCCGTGGCGCGATGAACAAATTCGCAATACACGGTTTGCAAGAACGACTCTTAATCTTCGACACGATTGCGGCACGCGCTCGCGTTCAACGGCAGCCACGGTTGCCAACAAACGATTTCTTCCAGGTAATAGTTGCTTAGCGGCTGTATGAGATAAACGGAAATACGTGGAACCCGGTGGAGAAATGCAAGGAGCGCAGTTAAGATTTTTCTTTTACCGTGCACGTGAACCCCAGGGAAGCTGAAGGATTCCTTACTAGAACCCGATGTTCGAGTCCGTGCTCGACAATAATGTGGCAACGCGAAGCCAACATGCATTATGCAGGCCGATAAAAAGGAGACAGGAGTTTCACGCGTTAAACGAAAACGGGAGGGGGAGGGAGGGATGAGGAGGACTTGGATGACGGGTATAGGAATATTAATTATCTCGTAGATGTCAGCAATAATCTGACAATTAGATTTTCATCGGAGATTCTTCTGTTCGTATCCGGTTTCGTGCCATAATCGTAAATTTACTAGGCATTACTGTATACCAGAGAGAGTGGGTCAAGAGCAATTCTCCGCGTATAAGAGAACATTTTAAAAGCACGAATCGTGCGTTAATACAGGCCGCGCTATAGACGCGCCGCGCGCCGCTCTCACGATTACTTTTTCATACAGTCTTAAACCTCGATCCATACCAGATACATAGGTCTTGCCGCGGCAATAAATTAAATATGTTGCCATCGGAAATGTTACTGGCGGGCAAGAAGATCGTTCAAAAATTATTGTACACGACTGTCGATGAACGGACCCGCAAGAACTAATGATATAAAACGTAATAGCGAGGAATCCCATCAATTCTCCGCTACCTCTCTATTAATGACGAAACGGAACGGACTCTGTGTGCGTACATGCATACGCAGACGTGCGCAAGGAGAAGTCCGAAAGTGGACGCGAGTTTTGATGCAGAGTCAGGGTCATACGTTGTTCATGGCAATGCGCTCGATTTACTGCACTTCGTTCTACATACACCGGCTGCCAAGTGCACGACACGTATAAAATACCTCGACGTCCGGTTGTTCCTGATTCCTGATTTCGGTGAAGCGACTACGATCACCAGTGCGTAGAGATCGTAGAATTCTAGATGCGCGCGATGGATAAGATTATGGCTGCTAACTAATGAGAAGTGCTAAGTAAAATCGTCCACTCGAAACGAGAATCGAGTAATAAAATCGCGTCTCCTCGAGGCTACGTTATTAACGAAGGTTGCTATGCGAATTCGGAATAACGGAATTCGTCTGCCATTATTGAATGTACTCAATTCAGTAAAAGAACGGAAGGAGAATTCAAAAATAGATGAAATATTAATGATAATAATGTAATGAATTGCATTTGCTTTTGTTGCGGTGAATCAAGTATGTACTATATACGTCCGTGCATTCGTAAAATGAATTTTTATGATACCTGTGATATGTAGAAAATGGCTCATATATTTACTCGTCATAATGTATTAACTATGCGTGCCGAGGTTCTGCGTAAATTCTCCAGGACCGTAAACTTTCATCAGATTTAGTTGTCATTTCATGTATAAACACGTGTATATATATATATCTTCTAATCGTCTATAAATACTTCACTATCTTTTAAATAATTCCTGCGCATTGCTTTGCTGCTCGTTCACGTTTCCCACGAGCGCGCTCTCAAATGAAACGGACGCCGCGAAAGAAACACGTTGCTGGCTGACAAACAATTAGTTCGTATCACTGTTAAGGGAAGAACTTTCGAAAGTGAAATCGCGAAGAGATCACTCGCGTCGACCGAGGAGTGTTTCTCGGTGAATTATCGTAAAAGCACGTAGTCGTGCCCCCATCGCTCCATGTACGACACGCGAGTGGAAGTTGAGTTTATTCCGGTGAGCATCTCGCGATTGCCTTATTCGTTGCGTCAGCGGATGGGTGTCTTCTTCGACTTGGCTCAAGATTCGCGGGTACCCGACCTTCGTGTCGCGTCGTCCTTGAACCCGGAGGGAAAACTGTGCGAAAGTAATTTTCTGGCTCTCTCCTCTTTCCGTGTTTCACCGTTTACCTCGTGTATCGCGTTCATCTCTAGAAAACTATTTGACGCGCGCCAATAAGCAACGAGTTCCGTGCTAAATCGCCAACGAGACACGCTGATCCGCCTAGAAACTAGCTCGTAGTCTAGCCTCGGTGTAAAATGCAGCTCGCGTGCAGACGACTCGGTGTCCGACGCAGTTCGAATGTCTCAAAAGCCGATGCCCGACGTGAACTCTCGGGTCCAACGTGGCTCGACGTTAGTCGCCGGTATCCGCGACGTGTGCACCACTTTCAAACTTTTGACCTAAAAACGCGGACTCCGCGGCTACGGCGGCCGGGCACGTAGCGACGTAGCGCATAAGTTATCGCGAGGTCTCGGCCAGAGACTCTTGAATCCCGACCGAAGTTTAGTGGTACATACCTGTGTGTCACTCGAGCCGCAAAAAGGATATCTTAGTGAACTGAGCTATGGGGAAACGCGATACCGAAACTACACCCTTGCCTATAACCACGCTCGGTGTCCCTATACCCTCGAAACCAATTTTTATTGCGGATGGAATTGAAAATATCGACAGTTCTGCTCGAAAATACGAGCATCGGCTTAATCCTATAGGAACGCTGCGATTGTTGAAGATTACTCTCGAGATTTTTACGCGAGGGGAAAAATCCGCATGGTTTGCAAAAAGTCAACGATTCGAGTTCTGTTTTAATGAAAAGTTTAACGGTCCGCTCCGCTCCTCTTGCCTTCCGTACACGATGCCAGAGAGTTATACGCAAAGCGATTTCGAACGATCAATTTGATCGGTTCTCCGGTTCGCGTGATACACCGAACACGCAATTTTTTTTTACTGTTGGACACGTTTTGTTAAACCGCCCGCAGCGGCAATTTCGAGAGTTCCGTACCGATCACTTCTATGACACAGATGAGTGAGTCACGGTGGACTCTCCGCGTATGTCGGAACGTACCATGCGTTCACCGCAGTCGTAAAATTCAAACGAACCCTTCGCGTAACATTTACGATGCTTTACAATATTATGCACAGTCCTATCTCTTCCTATGATATCTTAAGAAAGAAATCTCGTTGACAGTAGAATACGGAAGCGTGGCTAGTCAGAGGGACCCGTCGCTGAGACAATACAAACTTATATCGGAGAAAAACTCATCCACGTTCCCTAACATTCAGATTGTTCTCAAATAAGGGAACTTCTCCGCTGGCAAGAAACGTCACCGACTTCCCGTGCCGCGGCCTGGCCAAAGTGAAGCCCGAACAATAGCTTACTGTACGTTCCGTCGGTGTAAAAAAGGCGAAAGAAATTCCGGCCGCTAGTTGACCGCGTGAGTTTGAAATATCTAAAGAAGCCTCGATGGGTTTTGCCTGATCGGCTGTGTACATAGTGACACGATCGGTCGGTCGAGACAAATCGAATGATTCTAATGGAACGGACGTTTCCCTGAACCGGGCAAACGCAATCACGTCGAGGCAGTTTGCAAGGAAGTGGTTCGTTACTGAGAAGCAATTAGCGTACGACAAACGGCGTGTGACGCCGTTCTAAAGCGACGGGACAGATCGTGCGGCGTCGCGGCACCGAGCACGGTCACCTTTTTCGCCCATTCATTCATTGATATGCCCGTTGCGACTAGAAAGGATTCATCGGTACAAGACTACAGGACAGCGGGCACCGTCTTTCCCTCGCGACGAGACCGCAGACGAAAATGCGTCTCACGTGCGACCAAACGTGCTCCCTGGCTACCGACGCGTCCCAAGGATCAACGGGCAGGATTGATCGCGGCTCGTTGCCAGAGTACATACATAGTGCCGTGAGAACTCTTCCGAAAAATCGAGAATCGATTCATCGACCATCTCCCTTTTTCTATATTGCTCAATGTACATTCATTCTGATTTATATTATAGATAAATTGAATTTGGAATAAAATTAATTTTTATGACGAATAAAACATTTGTAATATTATTTCTTCTCTTATCCTCGAAACACTTTTGTGCACTTCATTCTGTGTATACAATTTTTCTATGAATATATAAAATCCATTATTTATATTCTACAAAAATGTGCAGTAGCCTTTTCAAGCATTTCTACGCTGTGGTCGGGACAAAGTAGGGAACACAGTTTCAATTGAATAGTCTCTGCGAGGCAATTCAATGCAACTTCCACTTTCTGTCCGCGAGGAATTCCTCCTTCCTAGGATATTGACTCAAAAGGAGTACTTTCGCAGCTTCGTAGCAAATACGAAGTCCGTGTTCCAATCTACATTTACACGAATTTTTACGAATGCGTTCACAAAGTACAGAACATTAAAAGGAAACTTTACCCAAAGAACAGTAAAGGTAGAACATCCTTCCAAAGAATTCGTTTGGTTTGAACATCGATCATAAAATTTTTAGGCCTTTTAGTGAATCAACTTTCTTATAAAGACGATGTGTAATAACACATGGCAATAATTATTAATTTCTTAATAAATAGAATTTGAAATATTATAAATCAGAAGTACTATAATCATACTATTAGCCGATCGATCTGATAAATGGTATTACTCTGGCAGCAGATTTAACCGGAAGTGTAGAGCCACGAATTTGAGCAAATCCGAGGCGTTGCTAGAGGATCGAAGGTGCGGCACGCGTTCGGGACACCTCGACATAGGCATCGGTAGGTAGTTCTAGAGGCAATGGTGACTAAGTATGTAGAGGTAGCAAAGAGAGAAGGAACAGCCTTATAGGGCAGTTAAGCGCACGGCGACGAACGCCTCGGTTGATCTTTGTCTCGTCTTGTCTCGCCTGGCCTCGCCTTGGATCGGATCGGATCGGATCGCCCATTGCGCTCTGCCTCACCTCGCGTCGCATCTTCTCACGCGTACACGAACGCTTGTGCCGACGCGATGCGACGACGCGACGGTCCCGCGACCCCGATCCTTCTCAGAACAAGCGCTAGAAACTGCATCGGGTTTTTAGCGCGATCTTGAAAACGGAAAATGTTCCTTTTTTCGTCGGACATCGCCGGTACTCGCTCGTCAGCGGCTCGCCGAGTCCTGTCCGCTGGCGAGTACGCCGAATAGCAGCGAACGCGCGCATCGTCTTACGTTCATCGACGTCGCCCGGTGCTCGCATATCTACATATTTATGGACGCCGAATTAGTCGGTAGGATTAATATTCACGTTCATTTGATCGGTGAAGAATTTTTATGTATCGGGGAGAATGTGTCACGATTAACGGTTAGGCGAGCTGCGCGGAAATCGAGGAAGGAGAGAATGATCGATGGGGAACGTCATTCGAATGTCGTACGAACCCGAATGGAATACGGTGCGCGAAGAATGAGGAAAGCCGCAATTGGAAGAATGAAAACGGACGAGCGTCGCGGGACGGGTATCGATATAGGGCAGGGAGACTGGAAAACCGATAACGGTTCGAAGAAAAATGTAAACGGCAGATTGAGAGTACGGGGCGCGACCCTTTCAATCGAATCGCCGATGGAAAGTCGAAAAATTATCGCCGATCAGACAGTAAAATAGCTCGTGAACGTCCCGGGTTGACGATTCGATCGATGACGTTGGATCNGATAAATGGTATTACTCTGGCAGCAGATTTAACCGGAAGTGTAGAGCCACGAATTTGAGCAAATCCGAGGCGTTGCTAGAGGATCGAAGGTGCGGCACGCGTTCGGGACACCTCGACATAGGCATCGGTAGGTAGTTCTAGAGGCAATGGTGACTAAGTATGTAGAGGTAGCAAAGAGAGAAGGAACAGCCTTATAGGGCAGTTAAGCGCACGGCGACGAACGCCTCGGTTGATCTTTGTCTCGTCTTGTCTCGCCTGGCCTCGCCTTGGATCGGATCGGATCGGATCGCCCATTGCGCTCTGCCTCACCTCGCGTCGCATCTTCTCACGCGTACACGAACGCTTGTGCCGACGCGATGCGACGACGCGACGGTCCCGCGACCCCGATCCTTCTCAGAACAAGCGCTAGAAACTGCATCGGGTTTTTAGCGCGATCTTGAAAACGGAAAATGTTCCTTTTTTCGTCGGACATCGCCGGTACTCGCTCGTCAGCGGCTCGCCGAGTCCTGTCCGCTGGCGAGTACGCCGAATAGCAGCGAACGCGCGCATCGTCTTACGTTCATCGACGTCGCCCGGTGCTCGCATATCTACATATTTATGGACGCCGAATTAGTCGGTAGGATTAATATTCACGTTCATTTGATCGGTGAAGAATTTTTATGTATCGGGGAGAATGTGTCACGATTAACGGTTAGGCGAGCTGCGCGGAAATCGAGGAAGGAGAGAATGATCGATGGGGAACGTCATTCGAATGTCGTACGAACCCGAATGGAATACGGTGCGCGAAGAATGAGGAAAGCCGCAATTGGAAGAATGAAAACGGACGAGCGTCGCGGGACGGGTATCGATATAGGGCAGGGAGACTGGAAAACCGATAACGGTTCGAAGAAAAATGTAAACGGCAGATTGAGAGTACGGGGCGCGACCCTTTCAATCGAATCGCCGATGGAAAGTCGAAAAATTATCGCCGATCAGACAGTAAAATAGCTCGTGAACGTCCCGGGTTGACGATTCGATCGATGACGTTGGATCACGGCCGATATGTCCCCGCGAATAGTCATTGCAACTTCTCGAGCGTGGAACGCAACAAGGAAAGGGTCCACATCGCAGATCGTTCTCGAGATATCGGTGTTCTCGGAGCTGCCCTAGTCGAAGAAAGAGGAAAGGCACGAACGAGAGGAAGAAAAAGGGTGAGGCATGTATGTACGTATAAGACTACGGGAGAAGACGAACAGGGGAACGAAAGAGGAGGGTAAGGGCGGAGGAGGAGATGAGAAGGATGAGGTGACGCGATAGCGGCAAAGATGAGGAGGGTGGGAGGCGGAAAACGCGCCCGGCTACGAAATGGCCGGGGCCCCAAAGAGGCCAACGATCGAGAATGACCACCCGACGTCTCTCTAAATAATGATAATCCTGATATGTACCCCAATTCCTCTATATATATACCGTTCCCCCCACCGTACCAAATCCCCCCCAACTTTCATCCCCTAAGGGCTAACTCTAACGCTGACACATGCATACGCGACGAGTGGAAGTAGATATACGTTAACACTGATTTTGATACAGTTCTGATATAAAATTTATACTTCCATTGTAAAAAATAAAAATATTTGAACTGTTCGTACCTGGGCGCCAAAGTCGTGAGGAACGATAACTTCATTTATTAATTGAGGACGCAACGGCAATTAACAAGTGGGCATGCGAGCGTGGAAGTTGCTTTTAAAATGACGTGACTAAACTCGCAGGCTAGCAGTCGCAGACGACTTAACGGGTTTCACCCTCGAAAACCTGACCTTCGACAAATACATACCCCTTCCAAAATCGAAGGTGTCAAGTATACTGAATGGAAAGTACAACTTGGAAAGCGGTCGCGCGCAACTCGATCGAGGTGAACGCTTCGTCTAATTCCACGTTGGTTTTTCAAGACTTTTAAAAAGAACCCGGAGCAACTGATACCATTAGCGAAAATTCTAGATTAACGATATGGAGGCATAAAAGAAATTTCAATGACCGTCACAAATATGGACACTGGCATACACAATCGCATTACTAATATGGTAGACGAAATGGAGATGATGGAAGACGAAGAACTGATATTTCCAAACATGGAAAATACTTGCGACGACTCTGAAGCTTCTATCGTCGAAGAAAATGAAAGACTAGATCACTGAAGATCGCGTATCTAGTCAAATTCAATGAGAGAGTCACCGACGAGCAGCAGTAATAAATGTAAATTATAAAAGCACGAAATAACTGTGTGGAATAAAAAAAAACGTGTCTTGAAGTGTAAGATTAATTGTATGTATACGATATACGTTAAATACGAAGCAGTTAATGTGCAGAGACTTCCGAACGGTTTGAAGAAGCCCGAAAGAATTTGGAGTAAGTGACAAGAAAAATTCTCCAGTGGGTTGTACAGTTTGCGCGTGAACTGGAATGCGAGAAATGCGTAACAAGTCGGCGCTGGATAAATAAATTTAATTGTAGAAAAAGTATAACTTATTTCGAAGGCAACCAACAAAAAGAGATGCCATTCGACTGAGAATATGTATCACGCTGGTTACAAAGCGTTTTCAAACGAGAGTGAAAGTATCTGATTAGTTTAATTTAAAATAATGCTAATGACTGACGATTGATAAGATTACTTCACGATAGATCAGACAATGGGAGATATTAAACATCCCAAAATAAATTATTATGCAGGTAAAAGAAGAAAGGGGTCCTAAAGAAAATAGGAATCACTTATGAAATTTTAAAAGCAGAAGAAAGCTCGAACCGACAGGTAAATATTAGATATCCAAAAGGAAGAATCGGAACACGGAGTTAGAAGGAATGTACTAAGTAACCATTACTCAGGTGTCGTTCCAAAGCCGATTTCGACACCTGTGGCCGCTCTTCGCGAGTAGCTTGATCCGCCACGCTAATGCGGATAATACATAGTAAGCACGTTAAAGGGGTATGTCGAAATTTCATGTATAGTGTAGTAGCCCGGCCGGGTGTCGATCGATCGATCAATTATCGAGGGATTCGGAGAATCCGAACGGCGCGGCGGCGGCATCGGTGGCGGTGGCGGTGGTGACGATGTAGTTTTCGGTAAATGTGTCGAAGCCCACCGACCCGCGATGCGGTGTCGTTGCCCTCTTCTCTTCGGTCTGCTCGGTGCTGGTTGCACGGCCTGCCGCCGCCGCCGCCGTCGTCCAACTCTCTCCCCGTCTCCCCCTCTATCCTTTCCCATCCCTCTCTCTCTCTCTCTCTCTCTCTCTCTCTCTCTCTCTCTCTCTCTCTCTCTCTCTCTCGCGGTCTCGCTTCTTTCTCCCTCGTTCTTTTCCTTTCTTTCTCTCCAGGCGATACGTATACACCGGCGAGAGAACCACCACCGCCACCGCCGCCGCTGCTACGGGGAGTAGGTTATCCCTGTCCCCTCCGCGAGACCATCCTCTTATTCCCACTCCTTCATCGGAGCACCTGTCGTGCCAGGGAGTTCGGCGCGTTAGGGGCGTTCGCCGGAGGTAAGTAGACGGCAGGTTATCAGTCCGCAGAACATCTTCGTCGCGAACGGAACCGTAAACCAGAGTGTGGCTGCGCATTCTTTCGTAGTGGAGGAACAGAGAAAGGGAGAAAGAGAAAGACGATTAAGGGTGAAAGAAAGAGGGAGCGCGAGCGAAACAGAAAGAAAGAGAGAGAGAGAGAACGAGAGGAAGAGAGGTGGTGGTAGTAGTAGCACCGGAGGAAAGGACAAATTGACGAACGTACATCGCGGACCTTTTGGCGGATACACTACTTGTCGTTGCCGCTGCCGTTGCCGTTACTGGTACCTACTGCCGTTATCGATGCCCAGTTGCATCGGCTACCACGCTCGAACGGGAGTTTGATTTTCGTATCCTCTCTCGCTGTGTCTCTCGTACACACGCGATCTTTGTCCCGAGACGATCGCAACGATAATCGGTCTCTGATTTTCCGTGGGAAATCGACGTTTCATGGGGCACTTGGTGACTGCTTCCCGTTGAACGATCGAACCGCGTGAATAATCACGGTCACCGATCGAATCGTTTACTCCAATTTGCGGTGTACCAATCGAAAGCGGTCGTCGGACGATCACGATTGTTCCGATGTAAACGCGCGAAACCGGTGAAATTGTGTTCAGTGACGTACCTCGGTTCGAGGATCTCGATCGGTAGTAAGGTAGTACGCGAAAAACAGGAGAACGACCCGGTGCCGATGATAGACGGTGCGCCGTCCGTAAGGTGTTTTAAACGCGGTATCTAGCTGCGACTGGTGCGAAAAGCAGTATTGGAACGCGAGGCAAGGATCGAGAGGATCACGCGGCCAAAGGGGTTGAGAAGTTACGAGGAAGGAAGTGAAGGCTGATAAGGCGATAACGCGGCTGTCGGGATGCGGCACGAGGAGCCGCTTAGCTGCAGCTAACACGTGGCGACTCCGCACGCACTCCGCGATCGCTAGGTGAGTCTTTTCCTTTTGCAAAAAACGTACGCTTCTCTTACATAACCGACCTACTTTTGATATTACGTATCAAGGATCGTCTATCGGATAAGATTGACTCCGATACCGATAAGCGATCGGGGTTGAAGTATTAAATTTTGTCTAGTTTCTACCGTCTCTGGGTCGATGAACAGTTAAATGGAATGGGATTGAACGAAACGTCAATGAAAACGTTTCTGAAGATGTTCGATTTTATAACCGTGCGAGAAAGAATTCGTTCACGGGCCGTTCGTTTTCGCTTAACGGGCTTCCCATTCAAGCCGGGCTGCGCGGTTGCGACAGTTAATGCAAACCGGGTCCCGATGATCCGGCTGTCGATGTAAACGCGCACGCGGATAGAACGGACCACGGTGAAACAGCCAGGCGGATAAGGTTCTCGTACGAGGAAATCGGGTGGGGAGGGAATGTGGTCGGTCCGCAGGCAAGGAGGCCTCACCAAATTTTCGTGCCGCTGATCTGGGCGCAATGTGCCTCGAATCTCCACGTGCTTCGAGCACGTCCCTCTTCCTCGCCCCAGTGTAAGTATTCTCTTCCTCTCGCCCATTTGCCATCTTCTTCAATCGCGAGTACGGAGACCACGTTCCCGCGAGCCTCTGTTCCACTCTCTTCGTCCTTTCCTCCTTCCTCTCCCGTACGGTGTCTCTCTTCGTTACTCGCCATTACCGAGTCTCTCCTTCTTTTATACAAGGCCTCCTCTCTTTCTCTTATTCCTCGACGAAGTTCCGAGTCCGAGTACCCAATCGCTCCATGGAACCCGGAGATGCCGAAGAGTTAACGCATTCCGGTTAGCGGTCCAACGAACACTCGGCCGTCTCTGCATCTATGTCGTTCGTCGTTGTCAATCATCGGACTCCGGGGGAACGACGGCGTTAGATCGGACGTTAAGGGTCGGCCGCAGGCGCGAACCATCGAGATTTCTTTGAGGGATACCAGGTTGACGGAATCGCAGGTACCTGATGCGCCCGATAAGCGCGTTATCTGGTTGTAAAATCGTGATTCCCACGTGGGAAGGACGCCGGCGCGGTGACGCGAATGAATGCTCTTCACGTACACGCGGCGCGGCGGGTATACATACACGCTCGCGAATCCTGGGAGGCTCGATGACGTCCGCGCGCGGGAACACATGACGTAACAACACCGAAACCCACACTCTGCGGTCTCCGGACAATCAGTCTTACAAGACTACCGACACGTTTTACGATGTAATCCGACCTGCCGAGCTATTATGCGATCCTGCAACGGAGACCGACTAGACTTGGACAGATCAATTCAGATTCACTCCACACGCAGGCCGGCTACGATGCACGTGCATGCGTAACGAGTTCACGCACAATGCGAAGAGTCATTGACTTCGTAGAATTAATTGTAGAAACATTTATTTCAACAGATGAAGTTTATTTGTATTAACGTCTGAATTGTGGATCGTTACAATTCATGCATATCTTTTTAGGTTTTTGTTTTTTAGGTAATACTGAAAGATTGGTGAATATTTTACGATAGCTTATTTCGCTATATATTACCGTAATTTCTATATGCAAAACATAAGTACGAAAAATAGTCTGACGAGAGCCACCCCCATCAATTCGTGGAAGTGCTCGCTCGATGCTAGCCTCGAGTCTTATCTATGTTTCCTCTCCCGATATGTGGTCAAACCCGGTCCCAATCAGTGGTCGTATATTCAAAGACTACTGTATTCAGCGTGCAGACGAAGAATCAAATGTTCGGCGTACGGTACTATGAAACTTTCTTGAACAATTTACTTGATTTAAAAAGAAAATTGGAAAGCTGTGTAGCTTATCATTGCATGATAATCCGGCCAAGACTATTCATCCATTCTGAAGACCGAAAACGTGTTACGGACTGATTGTTTAAGAAGCCAGCTGGATGAAACAGCGCATTAAATAAGATTAGAATAACGATTCTGAGTAAATGATCGGATGTATTCTATATGGATTTGGAATGTCCACGGATGTCTTATCTAGTAACGAGAATCGGCGTTCCGTGTTAAAGTCATTGACATTTTCAACTTCAGATAACATCTGACATTTCGAAACGTTCCTATTCTCGATTAAACAATTATTTTTAGACAACACTCACTAAATAACCGGTTTCTTAATTACCTTTATTACCCATCCGGAATAAATAGCACATCAAAATACTCGGACTAACATTAAGATAGAGCATTGCCTATAAATTGCTTCTAATTTCGGAACGTCGTTAAGTTTCTCAATGCTTGTCACCATTTGTAGTATACGTTCGCGTCATATCACCGTTGCGTTTCATTATGAACGGGCAAACATTACATCTTCGTACATAAATCATATAAAAATATAGCATAATAAATCATACATAAGTTACGATGCAATAAATCATGAAATGTTCCAATAAAATTGTACTTCAAATTAAAGAATACAAGGAAATACAATTCCATGGAATAATTCCAATAACAACTAATCACTGTTAAAAGCTAATTTTTTGACATTACCAAAATGTGAAACAGTATTTTGATACATAACTTGAGATTTTTAATTTTTTATTTGATGAGGCTTATTGAATTAATGCATTCTTGTGTTTTATCTTCATTTTTAAAACGCCCAGTTATACATTCGGCAATAATTCATATTAGTGTACGTAACGTGACATGTATTAAGACTTATGAATATGCAACCACGATACGAAGATATAGTACAAATGGGTAAGCACCTAATCCTTTCCAAACTTGATCCGAGTATACATGACGAAGGATGAGGGTCGCACTCGGCGACTGTTTTCCGAGACATACCGCGCGGCGCTCATTCTTTTGAAAATTTGCATCGAAATAAGTTGCCGAACGTCCGCTTTGCCATCGCCGCCCCGTCGTTGGCGGGCAAAAGGAGTACGTTAACGGTTTTCGAACAGGTGTCATCTCTTTTTTCCATGCTTCATGAAATATTCACCAGGCATACGATTACGTTAGTACCGAGTACTAATCCGTACGTTGTACGGGGGCATTCAACCTCCCGACCGCAGCTCGGGTCGACGCGGCGTGGCAGCGGCGGCGGCGGCGGCGGCAATGGCATTGGGATCACGCCCGACATAATTTTGCATCCGTTTGCCAATGTAATTTCTTGAGGATTTAATATTAGCATACTCTGAGTTCGTGTATTTGTCGACGCGGCCACATGGGGCAAACAATGTAACGACCAGATGCCTACATCCTGAACAGGACTAAAGATACATTCATTACTCGAGTGTCTCGAATCTACTTCGGACACCAATGCTTGTATTCCATATGCCTATGAGAAACTAATGATAGCACGAGCTTTGTATACTCAATTAAATTATACGAAGTGTCGTTGAATAGTGTGCTTTGTTCTTCAGTCTGACAATAAAATTTCTAAACACTGACGATTAATTCAAATCTTAGGACTAATCATTTCCGATTTAGACAATTGCATTAAACGAAATTGTCCTAGCTAGGAGAGATTCGCTAACGTTGGAACATTAGTTAAACCACAGGTGACAGTTTTCGCAGATTTCACGGGTTTCGGATTTTCGATGTCGGTCGCGCGCGGTGAAAGCAACGATATAGATAGATCATCGGTCGCCGATTTCCGCGACCTATGGGAGGGCATATACAAGAGAGCACACATACTATATCGCGAGCGTTATCGCATTCTGGTTCGGAAACACAGTCGATGGGTACAGCCTATAATACTTTATGCATCGAGCGTCGCAAATACTGGTCGGTAGCGTAATCGGAGCGGGGTTACGCGGCGTTACGAGCGCGCGTACGTACGGTGCACACGCGGCCGCGTATCATTTACGGTCCGAACGAACGAACGAACGTGTGCAACGTACCCCTGGATGAAAACCGGTATCGGCCGTAGATTCGTGCCATTATCCATTATCCGCCGCGGTATTGCATTCATTTGACACGCTATCCTAACCGCGCTCCTAACCGGCACACTGAAACGATTTCGAACGACGCACGCGGTGGTCCTGTGCACGCGCCGACGTACGCATCTCCGCGTTAACGCGTATATGATCCGGGCTCGTTACCAGACTCATTAATTTCTAACAAACTTACCGGTGGCGAGATAAAAAATATTTACAGGTTGCGGCGAATCGATGCGTACAGAGGCTCGCGGAGCAGCGCGCCGCGTCATAGCGTTAACCCAGTTTCTCCGCTGCTGCTAGCTTCCGTAGCCAAGTCGAACGAGGATAATGATGGTTTCGCGACAGTTGTCGGTTTTGCGGTAAACGATTGCGGACGCGGCGAGCTGCTCCTACAATCCCCTCGACCGTGTAATCGCCGGTTTCAACAGATGATCGAACTCTCCACGCTTTCTCAAAAGGCATCGATGAGAAGAGGACAAGGATTAATATGAAACGGTGCGAGAAGATCGCGTATTTACGGCGCGTAACTGCAACGTAACAGTCCGATAGGATGAGTCTACCCGATGACTGGGGTTTTCTTATCACATTAACACGTACCAGATGCGAAAACTTTCCACGTGAGATCTAGCCTACATCGCATATTATGATACGTAGCGTCGCGTGGTGATCGTAAATTCTTAGCCGCGATGAACCTACTTCGCGGGCGCACATGTCGCGCTCTCTCTCCGCGGATCAAATTGATTTTCACCCATTAAACGAGGAAGGAGGCATCGGTGGGAACCGCGAACACCTGACAGAAACGGTGCACCGGCGGTAACGGGTTCGCGGTAGCCGTGACTTTGTAACACGATGTCCGCGCGTTAATTACCCCCTCGCTGGTTCGCAGAATGGATGCTCGTCAGGCTCGGGTACGACGCCGCGGACTTTCCATTCACGACGCTCTTATCTGACCGTGTGTGTACGAGCGCAATTTACATAAACGTACCACACCGCGAGCGCATTCACACGGTCGAATGCACGCCGGGGCACGCGTGCAACGCGCGTAATATGCGGCTGCCACGCAGTCTTCGTGCTGGGCTATCGGCCCCGGCGTGCGTACGCGAGATGGACATACCGCACGCGATAATTGTCCGGTCCCCGTGTGTCGCGACTCCGATCACCGGGTCACGTTAACCGTTAACGCTGAATGGATCGTAAAGTCGATTACCCGCTCGGTTACCGGCTCGTACGAATCTGCCTAGTCTCGTTCCCTCTTTCGGTATCGATCTCTTTCTTTCGCTCGACGGGCAATACGTTCTTGAGGATCGAGTTTGCAGCCCGAACACGTACGTCGAAGGTCAGAGAATTATTTCACCTTGATCGTTCGGTTCATCCGCCGGAAGCGATTAATCGTTTATCTATCATATATTTTTAACCGGCTCTCATTACCGACTGTTCGATCGGAATCGGTTCTGGTAATACGTTACAGTACCGTTACGGGTACAAGTGTACACATTAATAATTGATATTGTCAGAGTTAGTGCCATTGTATGATTCATACTTTTCCTTTTACGACGTTTATCTGCTACGTTTATGACTTTTTTCGAATCGTATTACAATGAATATTACAGCGTCCGTTATGAAATGATAAATGTCTATACTCGTCCACCGTGTTAAGTTCATTTTAAATGATGCACGAATGTCACAGCGAGTTCGACTGATCATTTATTAATAAAGCTGTACCGTGAACATTAAACACGGTACGAATGCGTTTTCATCAGAAAGTTCGTAAGCCAGCCGGTTAAGAGGGATTTAAGAAACAAGTTTACGAGGTCGGCCGATTTAAGCGTCCATTAAAAAAAACTCTTACGAATAATTCTCTCATTTCTCACTCGGCTAATTACCGATTCGCGTACTCGTCCGCGATCGTTTAAAATACGATATTTACATTTGTACGCGATCATAATTAATCGCCGGTTATCATCGAATCTAAGCGACTTCTTGCCGCGGAACAAGTTTGTCCCGAGTCGTTAGCGCCTGATGACCGGGAGCCGCGGTATCTCCATCGGTTTTTATGCGTTTCGACTCCCCGACGCGAGGCGATTTCGGAATAAGTTACCGTTGACTCCGGTGACGCTTACAAATTACTGAGGGACGTGAGAATTAACGACGAGAATCCCTAGTCGACAGGCGTCAACTATGAGCTATCGAATCTCTCAAACGGTGAAACGCGTGTTCCTCGACACATTCCGCGAATACTTCACACGTACAAAGCCAGCGGAATTCATTCGTATCCAACAAGTATTATAACAGCCTCTCATAATTAGTAAAATTGTTGTTTGCCCGCAGAGGATGTGTAGAACGTATCAGGTATAACGAAATCATTCATTCAGAGTCGTATTTAATATGTACACGTACTCGAGGAATTTACGCGGGATGTAAATTACGGAGTGTATCACATTCAATGAAACTGTAGTTCAACATCGAGCTAATAAAACTGGAATTTTACGATGTTTTAACTTACACTTGAAGTCAAAGCGCAGCCGGGCACGGCCGGCCGAGTCGATCCCGCGTCGTAACTAACGCGATCAAGAGATTTGTGCCGCGGTTTACCCGCGAAGACAAATCACCGCGCGGACGGCACGCGTAGGTACCTTTGCCCGCGTCCGGTTTCGTTCGCTCGGACAGTCCGGCGAAACGGAGAATCCGTCTGGGAAAGGACGTCGCTGTCGGGATCTCGTGAAAGGATGCCACGCGGAGAAATTATTAGCGTGGGATCTATCCTAGGCGAATCACAGAAGTGGCAAGTTGGGGACACCGTTACAGCCGGGGCCCTACGTAGTGGGATCCGAACTTCGAGGCATTCCGAGAATGCCTCGGACGATCCCCTCGCGGAAATCTCTGCACGTATGCACGTGCACCGTGCACGAAGGATACGTTTCGTGCGTTGCATGTTCGGTATTCGCTATTTTTTACGGTTCCCCGGGAGCAATAATCGTGGAATCGGCTGTTGCGGAAATTCCGAATACTGCGTATCCGGGAACAATCGTCGAATGATTGGTATCTCGATCGACCGTTTAGACGGGGCCACGATACCTTCGATTTTCCCATGTCACGCCGTTAGGAGGAGAGCCTCGTTGCAGGGTATAATACGCCGATAAACACGGGAACAGCGGTTACGGAATAATAACAGTACTAACGGTAATGGTCACAACGGCGGTTACCGTCGACGACGAAAGCTGACGGCCGGCCATAGTTCGTAAACTTTTCCACGGATGAGTCACTTAATAGGTACGTTCCAATTAATACAGTCTATACCGCTGCGTGTTGTCAATCAATCTCGTGACCGATTCTTAGCCAGGTTAAAAATCTAGGCTGAGCTGGATATGTATGTATATAGGTCGGGCCGCTTTTATGTCTCAGTTATAATTAGTCAATTAACATTTCCTGTTCGCAGAATCAGCTTCATTAAAATTTATGATGTTAAAAAAAAACAACCATTTCCCTTGAATTGTGTTCGTACGTCATCATGAATGCTCGAGCATTCCGTTCTACGATTTTGTATACATATTAATCGGACACGGAGCCATTGATTAAGTACTGTTTCTCATGAAATGACGCGTGTAGAACATCGTGTCTAACAAGTTAGACGATACGAAGTAAAATAAACCAATGTCTCAAAAAGGAACTGACTACTACGAGATGTAATTAGGTTTTTCACTAGACTTTAATTTGCGTGATTCTACAGGCTTCTCCATCCTCGTCGATAGTTCCGGAAGAATAAACACGAGACTATATATCTTTTTCTTACAACAACGAGTCATTGACCAATCTATGATAATTATTTGGTATGTGTTAATGCTAATCGGTATCGGAATCATTGAGTATCGTTTACATTTGTAGGCGTCGAGATCGTGTTAATTAAATATGCTTAACGACGTCCACGGCTATGTCCTGGGCACAGCAAAGCGGAAGCCACACACGTCGACTCACGTTTAACTCTTACTCGTAATTCGACGTACCATTTACGCGTGCAACGTACTAACAAACTCAATTTTAATTAACGTCCTCTGCGTGACTGCGTCGCGCTTAGCCGCGAGCCGATCTAACGACCCGGCTGGCTCTACCTTTTGCCTCGTCTTTTACGGTACGGGCCTCGCAATTGACAACGTGACGTCGGAACCTAAATACATGTTACAGACAATACCGGTTCCCGCTTTCATCTATCTGCCAGACGGAAAGACCATTGATTTTACGGCGGAACGAATCGCATTGTTGCTGCACACGTGGAGAAAGTACGAGTTTATGATTACGACTTGAACAAATATTACGAGAAATCTGATAAAGAATTGGTTTCGAGTTTTACTACCTGACGGAAGGATAAAAAATGTGAGGGCTCGGAAGTTTCCGCGTTTCGATAAAAACGTTAGCCTTGAGTAACGTCCAGTAGAAAAAAAAAAGGCAGAAAACGATAAACAATGATAGAACATGGAGATTTAGCAATCCACCTCGATGAAGCAATGCTCGAACACTCGTGGTAGAAAAAAAGAAGGCGTTGAATCGATCGTTGTTAGGTGGTCTACGGCTGGTGAATAGGAAACGGACAGTGACACGCCGAAGCGGAGAGGTGAAAACAGTATAAATCGCTCGGAGCAATCGTATCGCCGCGACCATCCGGTCATTAAGAGAATGAGGTTGTAAGACGATCGCTGTCAATCGAAACCTTGCTGAAGTGATGCATTTAATTTGACAAAAAACGAACGACAGAGCCAACGAGCCGTAAATCTGCTTCGGCTCACCATGGCGCGGCGTGGTGCGTTCACTCCGCTCCGAGCGAAATCGTGACGTCTCATTATCGAATTTCGCAACAATTGTAAAATTATGAACAGTTCCAATCGTTGCGTAAGCCCGTTTGATCTGTGCCGCCAACTTAGATCGTACAACGTGTATACGAAAACCAACTATAATCGTTGATTTATAAATGTTCGAGAAATAAAGTCTAGACATATCATTTCATATCAGAAATATTCATATCGCGTTATCGTTTCATTTTCCTAAATGAGAGGAGTCACACTTTAACGGGGATTAGGAAATGATCAGATCATTTCTTGTACACATTTGTTACTCTTCATTAGATCGTGGTAATTGAAAATAAATAATTGTCTATAATTAATAATGTTTAGGCGATACAGATCGCGGTGTTAGATTATCGTCCTGGTGTTACTCTTCATTAGGTCGTAACAATTGAAAATAAATAAGTAAATGTCAATAATTAATAACGTTCAGGCGATACAGATCGCGGAGCGAGGTGATCGTCCCGGATTTAATGCAGAAACTAACGTAAGGAAGATAATCGGTATGCAAGGAACTAGACAAACCGGTAACGTTTCAGTTATCGATTCATTAGCCATTTCGATTATACTTAAACCAACGACAGCTTGGTTACTAACAAGTGGGACACACACGAATCAAGGAACGGGATACGTTAGTTCCTTCCCTTAGGTCTTAAAACGTCCGGCTTTTTTATTCGATTAAAAACAACGCTCGACATGGTGTTATCAGCGCAACGGATCTTACACGATGAATTGATGTAACAGTTCAACGATAATCATCGGGTAGGTCAGCGCTAATCAAGAATAGATATACCGGTGCGGGAATATATGGCAGTCGTTATGCGGGAGTCGCTTGCCTCGTCCATCATTCGGTGATTTCAATGCTTCTTTAATGTCTATATCGAATGTACGTTAATAGATGTAAGATTTATAGTCGGTGCTACTTTCCTATTAGACACGAAAGAATGCACGTAAAATTAAAAAGAAAATAATCATTTGTCTGGCATTAAACTTTGCCCCATCAATTAAAGTTAATTACTCAACTATTTCATTATATAAAAAAAATACCACCATCGAATATTTTCCCACCGAGGCATTCGTAAAAACACTTTGTCACGGCTGAACGTTGTCTATTAAACGTTGAGACAATGCCGATCGATCTTGTTTATCTAAAATTGATCGGTAACACATATCCTGATTCTTTAGAACGAATCGAGTACGCGTAGACTCGACCATGATTTCTCTCGGCAAATCAATTTTACGCCGAGGCCTCCTTGGGATTCGAACCGCGACCTGGCGGACGGTGTTCAGTTAATTTGCTCGCTAGACCATGGTGGTCGGATAAATTAAAATAGATCCGGCTGCAAGTTCCTTTTGCAGCCGGCTCGCATGCACACGACTGCCGAATTCAAGTGAATGCTAAAGTGCAATTGTTTGTCTTTTCAGGGAAGCGTATCTCATCGTGAGAGGCTGGGACCTCCAGGATGCCAGGGGTGTGGAGGTTGCTACGTATGCTGATCTATATGGTGAGCAATCAATCCGCGTGCATATACCGTCTTCTATGATACAAGTAAACAGATCGCGATTCTGGTGCGAATAAACCCAGAGGGGAAATTCAATTTGTTATCAATCTAACGGTTAGTTACGTACAGCGGAGGAATCGCATATGGGAACCACTTGTTCAGACATTTTTATCTATCGCTCCGTTAAACGTAGAAGCGGGTCGGATAAAGTTATTTGCGTTTCCGGTTTCGGAGCCATCGGGTTGTTTAAATAATTAAGAACAGACGCGCGGACCAACCGTGTGACGTCCGACCGAAAGTATGCTACTTTCTCGCATAATGTATGAACGATTATTAAAGTTTGCTTGGGTGAATAACGGAGGCGAAACGAAGAGTCGCGCGGTTTGTATATTTATAATCGAAGCGCAAGCGTTACGAGAGAATTTCGCTGCTAACAGATTTATAACGAGATTACTGTGCATCGACGTGAAATACGTAGACGTTCGCGTATTTGCACATAATCATTAGACAAGGAGGGTAAGTTATCAGACTGCGAACGTGAAAAACGAGTTACGGATACTGTTGAATAACATCAGATCTCACGCACAGCTGGAATAAGCGCGGTTAAAGCTGCGCCAATTAGGCCAGCCGACTTATTCACGTGATTTTTCACATATCGTCCCTTGTTCCCCTAACCGTATCTTTTGTCAGCTAATTAATTCATGTAGAACATGCTTAAACATCGGCCACCAATTTCGATAATGGGTCATAATTTCAGCTGCGTTTGCCCTGACGCCGTAACATTCATAGATCCTTTAATTAAAGGCTAACGGACTACGGCACGGTAGTCAAACTGCGAAGGTAGTAAAAGGTACCGTTCAGAATTAGAAATCACACGGGGCGGAGGGAGTAAGGAGAGAACCGTCCGTCGCGTATTCGTCGTGATCGTACCGAAATGACTCCTAATGAAAAATTCGTCATAGTTGGATGACAATTCGATGACGCAGCGGGAGACGCGACAGCTTGCAAGCGGATATTCGTGCCTACTCTAGGTACCGTTACGCGTGTCTTACGACCTTCTTTTAACTCCCTTCGCCCCTGGCACCTGTTTCCTCTGAAAGTTATTCAGGACCCCTGCACAACCTATTGCCCCCACAACGTCATTTGGCCTGCCAAGTGAGATCTCTCATTGCGGTTTCGCGCAGGAAATGCGTTTCCGTATACACGCTATTCGCTCTAGCGAATTTCTATATTCCAAGAAACACCGCGCGCGCCGATCGACGATTTCCTTTCAGGCTGCCCTGGCTCGAGATAGCGAAACTTTTCACCCGAGTCCTATTTACTCAACAGAATGAACATGTTTTATCTGAAACCTGCTGCAAGTATTCTGAGAACGAAGACGTGTGTAATTTAGTTTTCACAATTGGTTGATCTTCGACGAAAGAACGTACTGTCGATTTTATGCAGGAAATATATAAAGAATGCATGTGAGTAACGTGTAAAAACATCGAAAGTATAATCGTTTCCGTTATTACACGCGTTAAGTACATAGGACCGAGCTAATCAATAAAACTGGTATGTACATACGTAAATAGCTTCTAATATCTTGCAAAACCACGTATTATCAATTACGTCTGGGAAGGAACAGTACGCAAAACGGCGACTCGAGTTTTCAATTAATTTCTAAAAAAATCCCGAAGCGTTTTGTATTGCCAATCTATCCATCAGCGATCAACTACTGTTAGAAATGCCGCGGGGAGCTACATAAGTACAGGACTACTCATTCACTGGCTTGAGACCGCGGCGCGGTGACAATAAGCGATTTTTTAAAGACGAAACTTCGAGTACGACCGACGTCCGGGGTTCTTCTTTATTGGTGTCTCCTCAATAGAACGTGACGCGAAGAAATAGTTGCTCGCCTCGGACCGCGAGAGCAGCGTATAAACGAAGGAACAGAGGAAACTATTTCCGCGTGTCACGAAGGGTACAATCGGGTACACAGAGACGGGCATTAGTATTCGAAGAGCCGCGATGGGAAACTCACCTACCGGCGTGCCTCACGTTCGAGTAACTCAGAATACTGATATACCCGCTGTTGTAACGAACCGCGCTGTGGAATCGTAAAGCCCATATCCCGCGAATTGCTTCCGCCTGCGGCGCATAATATAAATATCGTCTGCCATTCGTTTCACGTTCGGGAGCACCGAGCGCATTGTCTATCTGACTGATAAATGATCTCAGCCACGTTTCTACATTTCCTTAACCAATATTGTTTCTTAAAACCTCTTCGGATTTGAAACAATGAAATCGACTAATTAGTCAGAAGAAATTGCAAATCATTCTCGCAGTCATTTGACTAACCGCGAGTGCCCGTCTTGAATGAATTATTCTCAGCAATAGAACCCATCCAACGATACGCGCGCGCGCGCGATTGAATACATTTTCTTCCCGGTATTCTAGCGATTCATCCAACGGCGATAAATAAATCAGAAAGCTCGGCTCTCGAGGCGTCACGTCAGGGCTGTTAGCGTTAAGCAGCATTTGCCTACAATATCTATCAAGGATATCGAAAAGCGTTCTGTCAAACGGTTGATCTCCGATCGTCGACCGTGAACCGTGGCGCGTAGCAAGACGGATGCCAATGAGAAAAACGAGGCTCGCTCGGCTGTGAGGCACACACGCGTAGACGCACGTACACACGCGCCCGCGGCCCGGCGTATGCCAGGTGCGTAATCATTTCTAATGAAACGTTGTCATTTAACAGTGCGATTGTAAGAGCACAGAAACTTGTTTTCACTTGCGCGAAAAACGGCGACCGTTAATGCAGCGGTAAAGACGCCTCTCCCGTTACAGCATTGCGCGAGCACGGTATACACGAGCAGGGAACACCTTCCTTCGACGATGCTCACTTACGCGTACGTACGTGTCGCCGAGATTTTCTGCGGTTCTCTCCACTCGGTTCGAGGTAATACGCCCAAAGCCGTAACCGAGCCACGCGAAGAATGACACGCGGGGCGAAGCGTGATTTTCTAGAAATCCCCGGGACAAACGCGCCTAATCTCTCACGACCCGCGAGACATCCCCGGCTGGGACCCGACCGAGACGCGGGCTTCCGATGCCCGGCGGTCGTATGAAAAACGGCAAATCACTATACGCACAATGTTTTACCGCGGCTAATATCCTCTAAGTAATCGCGTGATGGATCCGCCGCATGATCCGTTCTATGCACGGAATGTCTATTTACTTATCGTCCGCTCATTGCCTGGAATTTATCTACGGACAGTGGGATAGTAATTGACGATAAACGTAATGCCATAATCATGCCCGTAACTGGAAATAGAGATATGCGAAATTACAGATACGACCGGATAAATCTCGTTACTGTGGGACTCGTTCGAGAAACGTTGAGGAAAGGTTTAACGATCGATAATATTCCGTCGGGATATTTATGTATACACGCGTCCCGCTTGTTCTTTATTAATCGGTAACAGATTTCAACGGTCGTAAATTTTTTTCTCTTCACCCAATCGTCACGCACAAGCGTTAACAACTGCCGCCCGGCGTTCGTACGAATCCGACCCCTGATCTACATGGTAGCGGCGGGTTATAGTAGGTGTGTACACGATCATAACTTCGCGATTCACGACAGGGTACCAACGTGCATAGAACGGTACGTGCAACCAACGATGGATGGCTCGTTGCGACTAACTATCTGTTGTATGCAACTTGAGACGTCTTTGGTATTTCGCCGTTATAAGATTGAAACCGTGGCGAATGATTCCGCTCTTAACTACGCTGTTAGAACGACGTAACAGCACATTGTTAAATTGAAATTTTCAAACAGAGTCATCGAGAGAATTTTATCGGAGTTTAACTGCGCTCTTAATGCCCGAGAAGTATATATCCGAGTCGCCGGGAAGCAAACGTAAGAATCTGGTGAGAGATTTTATGTGCCGACGAATATAGCAATTAATTTTTAGCTGCAGGTCCTGCTCGCATTCGTAATGCGATACTTGCACGTTTACTTTAATTTCGCATCATTTAAGGCAATTAAAGGCGAGTTAAATGAAATAATTGCAGCGCGCGTTATCTTCTCAATTAGTGTTATATGTTCGCAATCGAGTTAAGAGAACTGAACTTTTTAATCGTATTTTGTAGAATCGGATAATGATGAGCTCTATCAATTATTATTAGGTTTTCTCCCTTCCAGATTATGATACTGCTGTTACTAAAACGTTACGTGTTACGCTACACGCATTATGAAGATTTATTATGCAGTAGTTCTTATCACTCATTTAATCATCTACACACGTACTATCTAATTCGATTATCGTTTAATTATGGTCCTGTCACGTATCAACCAACATAATTTAACGATAATTGTTTTTCCTAGAAACATTAAGGCTTCATAGAGCTGTTGTAAGCTCGGCATACCGTAAAAAGCATTAATACATACTCCAAACGCATGAGTTATTATCACCGGCAATTAACTTTGTTCGTACGAGCACATAAGTCATTAAACATTTATTATAGCTAATTTCAAATGAAGAAACGTGCAGGACGCACATGACTGCTAAAATAAATCTAGTACCGTAACACAGCGATTCGTTTATTTTAGTACGCTTAATTTGTACGTACGTGCTTAAGGATGTATTGGCTATACAGTCAATCCCAAAAGTTTATGTACCTTAGAAAAACGCATTTCCTATAATTAAAAAGAAATCTGACGTCGGAAGAACAATGCTAATAATAAATAGCTACGTGCTAAAAAGT
>NW_017151492.1:809394-827185 GCF_001652005.2 Ceratina calcarata | reverse complement strand
AAAAACGAAAATTTGGAAGAAATTGAAGGGGTACCCCTTGGAAAAATCTCGGAAAAATCGAAAATTTTTTTTTGTTGTTTATTATTAGCAATGTTCTTCCGACGTCCGATTTCTTTTTAAAAAATGCGTTTCTAAAGTGCATAAACTTTTGGGATTGACTGTATAGCCAATACATCCTTAAAACACTCTTCGACGATGATGAATCCCGGACTTTTTCCTCTGATTTATGGGACTCTTTATATTGAAATATTTCTTTATAGGCGACAGGATGAATTCGTTGGATTAAAACTCGCGCGAAGTACCATTCGGTAGAAGATGAACGTTTCCCGCGTGATTAACGATTTATCAAAAAAGATTATGGGGTCACGTGGTGGTTAGATCAATCATTATGCCGCTGCCCTTTATTGCAAGGTAATGGGCTAATGAACGGCGGATACAGACGTAGACTTCAAAGTACCGATAAATTCGCAATAAATTTCGTTACAATGGTCCGAGCGGTGAGTGCCGGACTGCGTGATTTACGCGCGGTAACTTTGTGGCTGAACGATATTCATAGAAGGCGTCCGCGGTAACCGGTGGCGCGAGGCAGTGAGAAAGGAAGGAGAGGTCGCCGGGTTCAAGGTGGAAAAATGTATTCTTTGCATGTGCACAGGTGGTTGGCTTGAAGAGCGTCGGTAGCAACAGCGACATTTGGCCGCTGGAAAGGCCAGAGGGAATGCCAGCCATACAGTCCCTCGAAGTGATGTGCGGAAAGGATCACATGGACGTACACCTATCGTTCTCCCAGCCCTTCGAGGGCATCGTCTCGTCTAAGGGTCAACACGCCGACCCGCGATGCGTCTACGTCCCGCCGTCCACCGGCCAGACTTTCTTCTCCTTTCGGATAGCCTACGCGAGGTAAGGGTGATCGAGATTTCGCGTACAGTACATGTCCGACGGGCCGTGTCTATCTCGCGGGAACATCTCCGCGGATAAACGTACCGCACGTTCGACTCGATCAGAGGATTTAAGACGTGCGGAGACGTTAATGCTCGGCCGGCGCGGCTTATCGCGAGCACCATGGAAAATCGATAACTTATGACTCTAATCGGAACCGTTGCGGAGCGCGAACCGGCTCGCAAACGCGATGGAGAGTAATTGGACGAGCGGTCGGATTTAATTAGCAGTCGTTTGCTGAACGATGAATCAATTTCACCAGTTTTACACGTCCGCGATTAAAGAGATTAAATGAAAAGTGTTGCCTAACGAGTGGTATGTTTAGTTGAGATTTTGCTTGCCTGATCGCAGATGCGGCACCAAACCAGACATGCACGGCCAGTTCTATGAGAACACCGTCGTCGTTCAATACGACAAAGATTTGCTAGAAGTCTGGGACGAGGCCAAACGATTGCGATGCGAATGGTTCAACGATTACGAAAAGACCGCTTCGAAACCGCCAATGGTCATCGCAGACCTCGACGTAATACAATTAGACTTCAGAGGTATAGTTACAGAATATATTTTTTCTTCTCGATGTTTAATGCTCCCCATTCGTAGAATCGTAAAATATTCGAACATAAAGAATCTAATTTACGATATCCCGCGATTTATGCTGACAACACTTTACCACGCGCGGTTTTACGAACACGTAATGAATAGGCGAAACGATGATCCTCTTGTGCGAAGAGTTTAATACAAGGTAAATGATCGCGTCGCGCACATGGTAAATCGTGGTGTAGCCGCGGTTGACCACAGGTGGAACCGCAGCCGCGCCACTTAATTTCACTTTATACAACACGTATAAATCGCACCTGGCACGCCAAGTTTAAAGAGAGAGCGAGAGGGAGGAAACTGCCTCTGAAACGGAGTACAAATACGAGCTTGCTGTTCTATCGACATTGTAGGGGACAACGTGGACTGTTGGATGGAAATCCAGCACGGCAAGGGACCTTGGGCACCGCCGGTCTCGGGAATAGTACCACTCGGCTCCACCCTCACTTTGGTCGTCGCTATAAATGATTATCGAGGTAACAGCGGTAACGAACAGAATTTGAATGGGTAACAGCGACGGTCGTCGGAACTGTTCGTTTGTTAACACGAATTTCGTAATTGGTTCGCTGCAGGGGAGTTCGATATGCGTGTGAAATCGTGCGTGGCCTCAGACGGCGGCGGACACACGATACAGCTGAGCGACGAGTTCGGATGCGTCCTCAGGCCGAAGATGATCAGCCGATTCCTGAAGGCGCGAGGCTCCGACGACCGGGCGACGGTCATCACTTACGCGTTCTTCCACGCGTTCAAGTTCCCGGACGCGTTGAGCGTGCACATCAAGTGCAAGGTAAACGACGTCGGGTAATACGGGACGGGTGAAACAATTTGCGCGATCGAAAACACCGATTGTCGGCGAGTCAAAATATTGTTACACGCCGCGAAGCTACCTCCGGCGTGGCTCGCGTTAACTTCGAGAGGCTCGTACGCCGTGGTAAGCGGCAAATATTTGCGATTAAACAGCTGAACGAGCGGCTTAATGAATTTGCTTTGCGTACGAGTGTGTTAAATAACAGGACTGTTCATTATGTAAATTGATGTTTAGAAAAAAGACGAGAGAAACGGTGATTAGAGGGGAGGCTCGTGGTAGTAATAACTCGTTTTGATCAATGTCAAGGTTGAGATCTGTCGTCACGGATGTTTGGATCACTGTCAACTGAGCGGATCTGTCGGCCACTACATTCAAGAGCGCAAGGATCAGATACGACCGCAGTATCCGCAGACCACAGCACCGCCCACCGTTCACGGCGACGAGACCAACAGTGCCGACAAGAACAACGAAAACGTGGGAGGAGGAGCCGAGCAAGGTGACGGTTCCCTTTACGATGACATCATTCAAGATGGTGATGAGATGACCTCGATAGGGGGTCACTTCTTGGGAGTCGAGAAGTCAGTACCGAAGGCACAGGCGCAAACAAGCAACCGGCTACCGGCGCCGGTCGTTGAGACACCGAACGAAGAA
This sequence comes from Ceratina calcarata, assembly GCF_001652005.2. NCBI lineage: Eukaryota > Metazoa > Arthropoda > Insecta > Hymenoptera > Apidae > Ceratina > Ceratina calcarata. Next base: position 824,196 of record NW_017151492.1, on the reverse strand, counting down.
CATCAGTCGGACGATGCCGATCTTTCAAGACCATTCGTGGTAAATATATCTCACTTTCCTCTAAACCTTCTATACGATCATTCCTTTTTCACTCGGTTTAAACCTATCCAACGAACTAATCTACAGAGATGAAATCAGCTGATCGAGATTTCGTCGAACCTTTTCTCTTGAACGAGATAAGATCTTAATGAGGTAGTGGTCGTTTCGTTACTGAAACTTGGAACGCTCGTTTACAGGATCCTCCGAGGGTGACGCGGTACGAGAACGATCAAGAACAGTTTCCTCACGGGCCCCGAAATCTCGAAGGAGATAGCGGCGTGTTACCAGTGACACCTCTTTCGTCTCCGAACGGCAGACGAAAGAGATCGGTCGTGGTGTCCGATAGGAAGATCCGCAGCGCCGACGTCGGCGTGAGCGGGTTGTACGAGGTGATCTCCGAGGCTGATCTAGCTTTCAGTCCGGACACTCACGCGGAAGCGGTGACCGTTTTCCAAGGTAGAATACGCGAGGAAGTGGTTTACGGTATTTGCCTGCCGATGCCCGGTTTCAGCGCGCTGTTCATCGTCGTAGCGCTTTCTGCGGTGATATCTGCCCTAGTAGCCGGCGCGATGCTGCACCGGCTGCAGACGCAGCGCGAGGCGGTCGACAGCAGAAAGAACAATAGACCGGTGCACTCGACGAACGGCTGGTTACCTTACGGGTTGCTACGTGTACGCTGCGCGACGAGACCAGCTCATCCGGAACAAATTCAGCAAAAACAAACGAGTCCAGTCGCGGCCACGAGTCCCGCGGTCGAGAGAGGTTGACGATTCCGATCGCCGTGACTTTTGTGTTGCTACCAGTGGGACGCGCGGTTGGTGCACGCCCCGCGAAAGACAATGTGCAAAATAGTACGCTGTACAAAGTATTTTAAGTGCGTCAAATCACGCGCGACTATATTTTTCTTCTCTCTCTCTATTTTTTTAAACAACGAGTCGTGTTCCCCACAAGTAACAAGTATTCGACGATTTTTGTTTACTCCGTCCTATTTCTTATTTCTCTTAGTCTCACAAAAGAGAACATTATGGAATTGTTGGTATCGGGTAAGTAATAATCGTGCACGATAAGATGCGTCATAGAAATGTAAAACACATCGAATAGTACAATTCGGCAGATTTTTAAAATTTGGAATTGCGAATAATATCGCTAGCAACAATCTAGTTCTTTGTTCGACATCTAATCGCGTCAAAGACGAGAGGGAACAGAATGAAGCTACCTTCGCTTACAAATCCTTAACTTAGATAATTCATGAACGAGAAGACGACGAGAATCTTTTCTACGAATCTGTAGAATACGAATTAACGCGATTTATGCCCTTTCTTTACGTGTCGTTGTCGTGTCGTCAGTGGGGCTAGACCCTAAATCGTAATACGCGTTGTTAGCATTCCGCGTCTACTTGAATGATTTACTAGAGGTGCTGCTGACTAGTATATTCGCGTAATCGTGATAGAAATTGATCGATATACGATGTAATAAAAATTAATAAGATACATCGATGTAGGAATTACTAATTAATATAGGAAATTTTGTAATCTATATATAGCTGATAAATTCTTATTTAAAACGTTTCACTTGAGAATCGACAATTTAATATTTATTATATACGATTAACGACGAATATTATAAGGAAACACAAACGTCGATTATGACGGTTCAATATTAATATAATCATAAATACTCGTATACTATTAATAATAATTCTAATATATTTAATTTTATAATTGGAATATATTCTCGAAGATTTATCCATGCCTTTACGTCTCTGTATAGAATGTCAAACTACGTTAATCCGTGTCTGACAAATGAGGAGTCATTCCTCTTAGAAATTAGTAATTCATACAATATGGAGATTATTATTTATTCCTACCTTTCTCGCCGCCATTCTCTTGCACACGGATCTCCATTCCTGTATGACGTTTTGTATGATAGATTCACATCGGAACCGCTACATCATTCAGCTACGTCTCGATCTAATTAGATTAATAGTCAAAGTTACCCACGATGTCAGAAAATATCCATTATTTTTCACGTTAACATTATGACGACCGCGTGAATATTCGACTAGTTATGGGAGCAAGGGTAGCTTGCTTTTACAAACGATTAACAATCTCTATACACGTAGCAAGAGTTTAGAAATGCGAGTCTCTGTATCAAACATCGATCGCCAAAGTGTTAAGGGAATCACAATATAATTCTGTCAATTAAATATTAGGTACATACCCAGCATCAACGTATTCTAAGAGCCGTGTCAATACTGTCGGAACATCGACGAAGTTGTATCACAGTACACACACTATACATGCTTACCGGCTGAATTAACTAAACAACAGTGTTCTAATGACTTACGCGCAATCAAAGATCTATTTGTTACTCTTGAAATAACTGAAAAATATAACTGACACACGTTTTTCGTCGGTCAACTCCTAGCACAATACATCGCAGACGCGAGTCAACCATGTTTGATTATCGAAAATACGTCAATATCGATTTTGTTGTCATCAATAGCTACGCCAACTAACGACGCTAGGCGGGAACATTTTGAAACAGCACCTCTAGGATTAGCCCTGAAGAGGCTGAAAGCACAGCTGCTATTTTTAATTGAAGGTAGAAGAAATACTTATGAATGTTTTCGGGAAACTTTGAAAATGTTATTACCAATCTCCAATTTTATCCTTTCTTTCAAGTATATTATATCTTAGTCTAATTAATACGAAAATCCAATATTATTTTAGTCAGTGCCCCGAGTCTTCAACCTTTTTTTGACACTCTTTAATAAAGATGCATATAATAAATGGAAATATTGACTTCTGCGTGTTAAAAGCATAGAGATAATATCTCTATGGTTAAAAGGCGCATATGTCATCCTGTATGTATCTTTCTATTTGTTTCATATTTATTCTCTATATCAGTGTCACCTGAAGGTTGAAAATTAATGGAACCAGGCATCTAGATAATAGTAAAAATTATATAATAATCGTTGAAACAATTCCGAACGTCGGAAGACGTTCGATATCATAAATGGAATCTTGTCGATTCTGAGATACCATATATACGTAATTATACATATAAATGATGAAGAGCGTCGCTTTGGAAATAGGAAGTGACGGTTTTTTTTGTACAAGAAAATAAGGATCCTCGAAATACTTCTTCTGTAGTAATAAAAAGAAAATATTATTCTTCCTTTAATGCCCCCAACCCCCCAAAAAAAAAATGAATTAATGATACGGTGTTTGGATTGATACTTTTTATTTACTTACTCGTCCAAACGTTTTGCGAAACGCCAGATTTATAACACGTTAGATTCTAAGCAAGATATGTGTATTTACACGTGTAAAGAAAAAAATGAAAGTATTTTCTAGTACGCTTGGAGAAAAGAATAATTGTTAAATTGAATATAAGTATAGCAATCACCAATTTAAAAGTGTAAGATTACACGGTATATGACAACTGCTATAATAATATCACCTCGAGCAAAGGAACAAAGTGTTAAATCGATTTTCAATCGATAGATCGTTTTTATTTAACATGAATCAATGGTAATGCCAATAAATGTATTTACAGGACCTTGACCTATTTCCACAGAACCGTAATTACTTTCTTCCCGTGTCTTTCTTTTTTCCTCGGTTAAAAAGAATTTAGGTCATCGCAGTGGAACCCGAAAGAACTGTAGTTGTATTCACTGGTCGAGTGAAGATTAATATAGAAAAAAAAAACGAAATACGAACATATAATTATTTTATTCACATACAAACGTTCGAACATTAATATTCTTGTAAAAATATAATGCTTCATCGACGACCAATAATTTATAAACATTTTTATATTAACATTAAACATTATATTATACTGTAATCTTTTATATTATGAGCTACTGACTATTATATTCATTTATACATTCTTCTCACGTCTCGCACTCTGACGCAGTTAATTTTTGTTTCATTTCATTTTTCGTACGTAAAAGGTAGAAAAATATCGCAACGGAGATAATCCATCATTTATTATCATTTAACCTGTTTTGATTTCTGTTGATTAATTGTTAATACAATATTTGAAGAGGAAGATAAAATGCTCATCAATTGGTTACATGGCAGCGTGTATAAAAACTAACGTTGCAAAGTGTCCGCTTCACTGAAGCGGAACCTCTCGTATTTAATGTTACCTTAAACGTAAGATTGTCCAAACCAAGATAATTTTTTGTTATAAATTTTACGAGAATGACTGGCTCTTGTAGAATTGCAAACGCAACGAATGAACCCGCAATGATTTGGAACATATTTTAGTAATAAATAAATAACGTTAAATAATAATATTATAATAAAAAATAATATTAAAAAAGAGAAACGATTTTCTTTGAAAACTAAACTATTCTTTCGCAGTATCTCAGCCTTAATCATACCGAGTCACGTATCGTTACATACGTGACGGGTAACAATTAATTAAAAATGAAAATACCCAAATACCACGGTCCCGAAATATCTGTGACGATTCAGTCACGTTTGATTATCTTTGACTAAATTTTCTGAGTGTCTATACATAACGGCTTGAGCGTATGTTTCGTCGTGACGAAGCACAAATCCGTATTACTCTCTGATCAAACAGATGCAGCACACGTAGCGAACAGTATCCTATTTATTTTATTACGAACGATACACCGCCTGATACGTGCCGGTATACGGAATCATGCTTGCGACATTCTGTAGCCTCTACGATACCTGGAATGGCGCGGCCAAGAGGACCGGTTTGCGCGACGTCTAATAGATTGAACTTTAACAATGCAGACAAAATAAAAGCTAGCAGAACATATACATTGGTATAGAAAAAGATCTGACCACTAGTCCGTTGAGCAATTCGGTAGTATATCGGAAAAGCGATGATCATAATTCACAACATTTATTCGTATAAATAGTCGAATGGTATGAAAATTGTGGAACTAGTTTTGGGAAAGAAACCTGCTCGATGCGAGGGTTCTTCACTGCAAAAGTAGAACCGATCGACAGCGCGCCGTATATTTCAAGACGCTACGATCGTTTTTACTTATGAGTAGAAGCACGACCTCGTCGACTTTTTAGGCGCGTTTTGTTCTCCGTTATAATACGTCGCAGTCTTCCTAGCTTTTCCTGAGAACGGTCTTAACCGTAGACAGAGGTAGGTGGAAAGTATACACGAGGACAGTAACACAGCAAGAAGCACTATGAGAGTGACAGCAAAACCTGGGGTAGTCATGCAAATCATGGCAGCGTTGGCCGATGCGTTCTCATTACGCACGGGAAAAACCATCGTCGGCCCGTTCGATTCTCCATTGTTCGTCTCATCGATGGAGAACGTCAAGTCTCCCGTGGAAACAACGCGTATTATGCGATTTACTCCGACCGCCTTCTGCGGCGTCGGTACTATCTCTCGTGATTTCCTACGTCTCTCGTCTCGTGGGCGTCCAGCGGTCGCCTGTAAGTAAGCTTCCAACGGAAGCGGAATGGGCGGCGGGGGACCATAGCCGGAATCAGGGTGTCCGTTCGACGAGCCATGATGATTCTCCAGCAATCCCTGAGATTCCAGCAACAACGGAGATTCCGAGCACTGTTCTGGACATTGATACCTGCATATCTGAATCGTGCACTGGAAGTGCACTTCCATCGAGTCGGGGAATTTGAACGCCTGGAAGTGGGCGTAGGAGAGAACCGACGCAGAGGCACCGAAGTTCTTGATCTTGGTGAACCGCGACATCAGCTTAGGCCTCGTGATACAACCTCTCTGATCTACCAACTGTATCGGCGCTCGTTTGCCGTCGTGAGCCATGCAGTTCCTCACGAGCATGTCGAACTTGGAGTCGTCGTCCTTTATCGCGAGCACCATCGTCATCGTCTGACCGATCTTAACCAGCCCGGAGACCTCCGACGCCCATGGGCCCTTTCCGACTTGTATCTGCATCCAGCAGCCAACATTATCGCCGGCGAAATCGGCGCGCACCACGTCCAGCATGTCGACCGGGAACGGACGGAACGTAACAGACTTCTCGTACAAGTCGTGCCAAGTGCACCGCAGCTTACGCGCCTGGTCCCAAACTTCCTGAACTTGTGGATCGTATTGCACCACAATAATGTTCTCGAAGTACGTTCCCGACCCGGACTCGGCGCCGTACCCGTATAAACCATTCTCGGTGTTCCCAGCTGTGCCACACGCGTGAATGCTGATCTCGAAATTAACCGAGGTGCGCCCTAAGCCAGCCGGCAAGTGTACACAGTTTATGTTGCTGTAGTGACCCTTGCTGAAGACTATACCGTAGAACGGTTTATCGAAACCGAGGTAAACTTTCATCAGATTTTTCTCGCACTTCACGTCCAGAGAAATGATCTTCGGCATGTCTGGGGTGGCTGCTGGCCATGGTTCGGCACCTACCGCTGTGCTGATGCCGCCACCGGTAGTATAGATCTTGTCCATTGCTTCTGGTACCGTTTTCGACGGCGGTAAGGGTGGCGGTGGGCCGTGGTAAGCGACGTTATGGTGCGGCCTTGGATGCGGCATTCCCAAACCTCCTCGATTCGGCGGAAGAGGATGCCGAAGAGGACCCGATTTGTAGTGATTACCACCGGCATCCTTCTCTCCTAACGATTCTAACGCCAGCTGGTCTGAACTATTTATATCGTTATCTTGCCGGTTTAAAGCTGAATTGTCGTTCCGATTGTCCTTTCCTGGGATTGCCTCGACTACTTCCACGTCCTCGGTCCGAGCCAGCTGCGAACATATAAACGGAACGCATTACTGAGAACGTATTCCCATGCAAAGTAGGTAGTGAAATATTTTGTAGAACGCCCGTACGGGGGAAAGGGGTAAACGATGAGAAAGCGTGAAAGTAGATTGACGTTGTCTGGCTGCACGTAATTTGCAGACGTGCGAGTTCTTTAAAAACGGCCCGCCTTTATCCCGAACGAGCGCTCGCCGCGCCGGTGCAATCAGCGAATGCCCGTGCATACATATTCACCTAAATTATCGTGTAACGACGCATGAATTTACTCTGCACGATCCTGACGAAAGAATTAACCGTACCTCGGACGTGTGAACGAAAGCTGCGGCTGGTTACACACGCGGTCACGAAACCCACGTAGCTTAAATAGCTTCATTAATCACGATTCGCGCCTCACGAATCAGCATCATCCGAGCCCTTCTAATGATAGGAATTATTTATCGAATTAATAGAAATCGTGACTCTCGCAGGCGAACAATGTACGTTCACTCTGGGCGCATGGTATGAGCATGAAATCACAATTTCAAGCGGGCAGAGGCACAGAGATAAAAGTGCTTCGACCCGGCAAAAAGAGATGCATTTTTCATCCTTGGCCTCTTGTCACAGACAGAAGATCCGCTCAAAGAGCTATCTCCGGTCGTGCGCATTCTTGATGACCAATACGGGAGACAACAGTCTCTGATCAACAAACCCGTTCTGACTGTTCGACGAATGACGGGTTCGGAGGGTCGAGGAGGGGCGACCAAACGACGGAATAGGAGCATCGGGGCCCGTACACCAGAGTGTAGTGGCTGATTGCGTCACGCATGACCCTGGGGCATAACGGACCACCCGTGTCTTTAGCCGCAGGTCAATCGGCCAGGCTCACCAGCGCTTCGGGTACACGTTCGGTTTCCCGTCTCTACCCTCCGCCGATTCCGACATCTGCTTATCTCGTCATGACTCTCCGGCCGGCGTGTCCCATAATTCGACGATAGCTTACTGGGTCACCTGTGAACGCGCCCATTATGGATTTCGGCCGCGGCACCGCGCGCTCCGCCGGAAAAGACGATGACCGTCCTTCAGGTGAAATGAAGTCGATGGTTCACGCATTATATCGTTCTCGTTTCGGAGTTATTCTTAGTAATTAAACTCTACGATTTGATTCCATTGAAGAAGATTGTATCACAGTTTGAAAAGATGATTATCGTTCATTCAAGAGGAACTCTATCTCCAAGAATTTCTTCTATCGTCTTAGGAAGGTATTTCATTCATTCTAACTCCGTTTCATTCATCCCGTGCTCCCGAGACTGTACAAGAACGATCATGCTCTACCGTTACGAAGTAGTTTTATCTTATTCACGTTGTACAAAACTAAATTACTTTCTTACGAAAGGTATAAAATCGTTCATTATCGGGATGAATACTATAAACGATTAATTGTTTAATGATTTTATCAAATTACGTTATCTGTGAATTCATTATTGTGATGATTAAATTAATATATTTTTACATTTTAACAAATTTATATGTATTTTTGCCACGCTTTATAATAAATAACGAAACTTCTGAATGGTATTTTTTATTCAGTGACCTTCTATAACGAGCGGTAATAAAATTAATTGATGACACGAAAATGTACATACGAATGTTGTTACGGTAAGAATGAATTTGGTATAACAGTGATGGAGAAGAGAAGTAATGGACGAATTGAAAACGTGTCGGACCCTAAGAATGCATGAATGCATGGGTGGGAAAGCAAGATCACGGAACCGGTCGTTTCGTGTACGATTTTTGCGCGCAATCTTGTAAGACCGATTCGTGGTGAAGGCACTCGACGGTAAAACGTTACTTCGTAGTAGACGTGGATGAGCCGGATCGGAACGCCGCGCACCATTTCAAGACATCGACCGGGCCTCGAGTCGCCCTTAGCTCTGGGTCAGAGCACTGGGTAACGGCATTGCAGGCTATGTACCCACCTCGATATCTGGGTTATAATGTAGTAATTACCCACGCAGACATACCGACCTACCCTCTTTGCAATGTCGCCGCACGTTATTTTTGCCGCCGGATGAATTTTGACTAACGATTCCCTGTTTCGTACAGGTTTTTCTTTTCTGACGATTTTCAGTCTCGGTCATTTACCTCCCAGTCGTTCAAAAAACTTGCGCAATACTTTTGGACTGCGTGCAATTGATGAACGTAACGCAGTCCTTTTTTTAAATTTCTTTCTTTGTCGATGAAGTTAGTAAAGAGTAAAAATTGTAGAGGATAAGATTTGAATTTACTTACCCCCTTTAATAGGAGACAGGCTAAAATGAAGATTCGCCACCGCATACCGTGTTGGCGTCCACGGTGGAGTATTGCGAACGTGGCGCTGGAAGAATAATTTCTTTTATACAACTAATTACTTATTTATATGAAAAATAAATAGCATTAAAAATGTTCAATGAAATGATTTCTACACTTTCCTCGAAGCTAATTAATTGCAGTCTGTGAGTATAATTCGAGGAGATCAAAAAACATTAAGCGACGCTGCAGCATTTAGTTGTGCCCATTTCGAATTTCGAATGAGGGTATAGGTGAGACATAGAATTGTGAGTAGAAAATGGTGAACATCGAACGAACGAACCGGTCCATCATTGGACGCCGCGCTCGTGTTTAATCGCCAATTATCAGGCACGCTCGCCTCGTACGACCACTAGGCCACCTGTCCCAAATTCCTGCCGAATGTCCGGGTTTTCGCTCCGTTACCTCGTTGTACCCATGACACCAGACTGCCGCGATCGACAACTATAGGTATGAACCGAACCCGTCGAACCCATGTCGCGTTTCGGAAAATCACGTACACTTTTATCACGTCGCGTCCCCTCGATCATCGACCCTCGGCTATGACTGGAAAATAACAGCGGACGAACGAAAAACGATTTCACTATCGAAACGATCGCGATACCGTGTCTGTGCTCTCTCATGCGTGCGAATTTATCAAAAGAGTAATACAAGCCGTACTTAAATAACGGTCACGTGCATACGCTACGCGCATTCATGAAATATATGCCTTATTCTCGGAACAATAAATACGGACGATGAACGTTTTTTTTCCTCTCCGTCACGATTTTAACGTCGAATATGTCTCTCGGGTACCGAGAGCCGGAATAAAATCGCGAGATAACTCAATCCACTATAATCGTGCGATGAATTCGAGATGCGCGCGAGACGCTCGATGTAGGCAAGTAGGTTTTCACCTATCGGCCTTCAGCTTACGTACCGAATCCACTTACGCGGATCCAATGTTTCAAGTGCCCCTGCCGATAGATTTTCGTGCGCTTTCAGGTCAGACGATAGCCAATATCTACGTGCGACAAATCACCGATTTCGGATTCAACCGGTCATTTATCTGCTATTCCATGTGCCCCGGGAATTTCTAAAAGCTACGAGCAATGCATGTCAAGTTCGGATCGATCTCACCGTGTATTTACATCTCAGTTTGTCATTCACAGTATCGTCTAATTTTTCAGATAAAATTCGCTACGCGTCACGCGGCCCCAAAGTCCATCGGCATAATTAATACGTTCCCTTGAGAAATCGCAATCTATAACGAATTCCGTTAGCGTAACGAAGTTACGGGTGCTTATTATTTACTGCTGGCATACATTAGTTATTATCTCGCGTTGCGATTCGTGCCACGATAGACCGTGACACCTGTTCTTCCTTCCACTATGAACCTGTGCTTGAATAAAAATTACCGGCGGCTGTTTACACACCCGTTGTTCCCTGCTAACCATGAATCGAGCACGTCGAAGATGTGGCGTGGTGCCAAATACATATAACGGTTCCACCGGTGTGGTAATTCCGAAGTCAGGCATCCGCATAATAAGCGCGTACCTAATACTGACCTATATAGAAAACGGTCCAACGACGTCTCCGCGTCCCCTTTATTTTTTAATCGATACTTTAGAAAGTTTTTACGTATTACAAATGATTTTGATCATTAAAAAATTATCATCAATATCGATGAAGCGCAGTTTATTATTACAGAGAGAAATACAACTTTTAGTGATATACCGACAGCGTGTCCATGGGTCGTACGTATGATCTATAATACTCTGTCTAGGAAGCGTATACATAGTAATCGAGCGTAACGAAGCAAACTGACAATTTAATGGCAACTCGATGCACTTTCGTTGTAAGGAAGTCGTACTGTTGATCGATCATAGAAATATACCGCGATTCATGGTACGTGCACAATGAATGAACATCGCCCACCGTTAATACCGGCTACCTTTTCCTTTCCAGTGCGTTAAATTTTACGACCGGTGTCATTCACGATCTAATTACCCTTTTACAAGACCGCCTTATGCTGTACCTTTCTATTATGCTGATCGAGTAACGAGATAGAGAGTCTAGCTGTTATTAATCGCTCGATACGTCTACGTGACACACCCGAGAATTATACGTATCTCGATAGAGTTCTTTTTGCCTACGACTTTATGCAAGAGCTCGATCTCGATTCGACGATCAAAATATGATTGATTGTTTCCACGAGTTCTGTTCGAGCCAAGTAACGTATTATTGGACGGAAGAATAATGTGACAGATGGAGAAGGAAACGATCGTAACTGATTGCAAACGTGAAATGGGTTGCTGATTTCCGTGGCAGCTCAGTGAGATTGATTCTAACAGCCGGCAACTGTTGCGGTACATGTGCACTGCACACTCGATATGTAGAATGAAAGCGGTCACCACGTGGTTCACTGCAACACGGTGCGTATCGTACGGCGTACCATATAATTTCGAACCGCGAATCGCTGCTCCTGTCATTATCAACTAATTAGCAAAACATAGACGTCAGCGGTTCTACCGTAGATAATAGCTTAATCAACGGTTTAACGATAATTGGATTACACCTCGGTAAGTGATAATTATTACTCGTTAATTCGTAGTACGGTGTAATAAATGCGTCCAGGGGAGGATGGGAGCGGTTATCTGATCGGAGAATGACATACCGGAGATTGAAACCTAATTAAACGCGCGTATATACGAGTAACGATGAACATAGATTGCCATCGGGCATCGTCAGTTACTCTCGTCGACGAATTGTTAGTACAACAGATGCGATGAGCTCGAAAATGCCTTACGTTTTTCCAAGCAGAAAGCGGAGGTCGGCGAGCGTGGATGGATAGGTTTCGTTTCTCCAGTTTCCGTGTCACAGACGATCGACGAAAAAGTGGAGGACGATTCGAACGACGCACCGCACTGATCGAAGCACCATGTGCCAAGAAATCTCCGCGTACCCGCGCGGTCGGAGGCTCTCTAAAGCACAGTCGGTTGATCTCGACCGATTTCAGTGGCGAAAACGGGGACGAAATGAGGGAACGCGCGAGGAGGCAGGACCCGAGAGGCCGTTTACAAATGCCAGCGGTTGCGGCCGATTCGAGGTTCGTTAAGCGTCCTCGGGAGCTGCCCGTGCGACCGATGTCCTCGTGTTTACCGCGATGCGCCACTGATATCTGTCGCGGCAGCTAGGAAGACGCGTGTTACGGCGTGGCTGCGGGCTCGATGGTGCACGCGAGAACTCGTGGAGTCGGAATGGGGTACACCTGTCCGATATAGAGAGTATACTATAAACGTGGCGGCCCGCCCCTTGACCCAGACACGCGGTACTGTTATATAGGTCCCTCACGAACCGGAGGATATCTCTTCTCGTTCGGAACCGCACTTCTGACGACCACGACCACGGCTCTTGTGAACGTCGTCGCGGCCGTGCTCCTATTCGTCGTTCTTGTTCTTCTCGTTGTTCCTGTTGTCGCCGCGTGTATGCGTGCGACTTGTCAGACATACGACGCCGCCGCCGACACGCGTCTTCAGCGTCTCTTTGTATACCTGCTCGTCAGGCCTGCAGGTGAACGTTGATCCGATTCGAGCGTAATCGGTGAAACGTCTGAACTTCGAAGATGCCAAAGATTGGCTCGCCCCAACGAGTTGATAAATGCCCAACTATTTTCGTGTATTTAAAAAAGTTAAATAATAGATGTCATTGATCGTTTGAATACATTTAACATGGTTTTATTCAAGTTTTCGATTCGCTACCCTTAACGCATTTTTAATAAGCGACTTATGATTAATCGAGTGTCTGCTTCGCGAGACTTCAGGAATTGTATACCTACTCCAAATACAATTTTGTTCTACGAAGAGAATAAATTATTTATGCTGCTTTTAGGCAATTCTCATAAGGGACGTGCATTACGTCGGATGCTACATATGTTTAAACATTCTGAACGAGTCGAAAACCGATGCTACTGTGTACGTATCTATTTCACAGGAAACCTTAGCAGTGTAACACACCATCACCCTAATTACTTAGGACAATGCATGAGCACATATGCACTTAGACGTATGAACATAGGAAATGGGTGAATCAGTCGACAGTCAACCGACCGACCGACCGACCGACTGACCGCGCACACATTGCTGACCCAAAGGTGAGCTTCAGCCGGTATTCGTGCCTTTGTGTGTAACAATGGACGGAATCTTATTAACGACGATCATTGTTCGGTTTCTCTTCCGTGAACATGCCTGTAGACAGTTCGTTTTTTCACAATACTAGCAACGTTAAATTAAGTTTTGTTCATTAACCATCGGTTTTTCATCGCACCGAGTTTAACGTAACCGGAAGTCAGGGAAGAAGAAGCGAACCGAAGGAAGGAATGCATGTGACGCTATAGCATATGAAGAAACTTTCTCAATGACTGATGTAAACTTTATATGTATTGCTGTGTGACGGCAACTTAAAAAACAGACACATTTTCATACATGAATACGCTATTGATACATTAATATATTACATGATTACTGATTACTACGAGATCACAAATAATAATTTTGTGCACGCCGCTGTCGGAATGACAATGTCATTAATAAGCGATTACGCTATCGCTCGAATAATTATATTTACAATTGCATTTACACAAAATACCTACAACTTTTTTCCTGCGTATGTACAGTTCGATTAGTGCTAATAAAATTCATCGTACATCGTAATTCGACGGCTTCGACCATCTCCTCGCGGTTCGTCCAGTCCGTAACGTTAGCGATACGTATTAACCAGCTGTCGTCAATAGCTTAACGCTACAATACGCGATCGAGTAGCACGTATCGTTTTTCAATACATGTTTTATCAAATACACAGAATCGTAAAATGCAGAGGTCGAAACGGCAGTCAAGTCCTGCCGCTCCTTCTTACACGGTATACATCTCTGCTGTTTATAATTGACACGTTGCGAAACAGGTATTTCGTACAACACCCTTAAATCAGATTAAAATGACGGTAACGACGTCGTGTCGAACATTGAACATAGCAAGTGTTATGAGGCTTATGACAGCTTTTCTACGTTAACGTTTTCGCGTGCAAGGCGAGCCTTGCGTTCACAACGATCGATTAAATTGATACTGTGTGTGTGTGTGTGTGTGTTTTCTCCCTTACGGAGTGTAATGTCAAACTGTGTTATTATTTAATTGCAACTTTCATATCATCGAATGTACAAAGTAATTTGTAACATATGGTTCACGCCCGTATAAAAGAAAACTTAACAATGATGCGTTTCAATTTCAAACCACTTCTTTTAAATATATTGTCTTCGATGTATTACGCTAGCTTATCACGGTAAAGTTCTAGTATATATTTTAGAAACCATTAGGATCTGAAAATCCAATTTGATTTTCATAAAACTTTATAGACACTATCCAACATTTGTTTAACGATGATTTCCCGAAAATACGACTCATTCAATTATTTTATCTGGCCATCGTTCCAGCGCTTGTACGTGTACAATGTTTCGCTCGTTTCGCCAAAGTGCTCTTTATGTTCATAACTATAATCGGAACGAACAATTCCATGTTGACCGTACGTATGTCGCAATATAATTTCAGCGAGACTCCCATTTAAAACTATATGACCACAGTGAGCCAGCACCGAAAGGATACAATAAGGGAAAGAAAAATTAATAAAAATACATGAAATTTAAAAAAGTGTTAAAAATACGATCT
>NW_017151492.1:802871-808654 GCF_001652005.2 Ceratina calcarata | reverse complement strand
TCTTATAAAACTATATAGTTTGTATGGCTTACTTAAAACTTTAATAGACATTGTATATGCAAATGTATGTTCAATTTATAGCGAATGGAAGATGTTCCCGGTTTTAATTACAAAGAAAAACTGAAGCAATGCCCTAGTATCAAGTTTATGGGTATTTTGTATTGCTGTTATTATATTTTAAAAGCTTTCTTATCGTGACGTAAGCCGTGTCGCATGCATCTCAAAATATCGTCTCCGAAACTTTTTAATACAGGCGTAATTACGTTAAAAACAGCGTACAGTGAGTCGTACATAATTCACTGAGATAAAATAAATACATGTACGTAATATACTGGTGTTCTTATTGATCTTTTTAGTATTAACAATAATGCATAAATCAATATAGTATCATGTACGTTACGCGAGAGCAGATGCTGGTAGGGAACTATGCTTAGGTTTCGTCTTATTTAGGAAAACCTTGATGCAGCCATTGAAATCGGCACTCACGAGGACGTGACCACCGCAACCTTTGGTACGCTGTTCTACCACGGGATCGACAGGGGATACACCCACGGTCGAACTAGCTAAATTTTTCGCGTCCTCCTTGTTTTCCCACTGCTCCCTTTCCTCGATCTGTTTAATGATACTATCTGGATTCGGCGCGAATACTGCACACGTTACTACCGCGTTATGAGCTTTTATACCTTCCCAGAAGTCATTCCGATCTCTACGTACGCTTGAAAATTTCGAGTAATCGTGATTAGTTTTCCAAATATAAATACACTGGTTCTCCGAACCGCTGACTATATATTGCCCGTCAGGACTGAAGCTTGCTTTTATCTGACTACTAACATTAACGTAACCTTTGTATTTGCATGATAAATTTAAATCTCGCAAATCGTACAAGCGTATGCGGCTGTCGTTCGAAGTCACTAGAATCTTATCCTCCCCCGGCATCGGCTCGATACCACTGATCTTTCTACCCCTTGAATTTTTCCCTCTCGTCGATCGGACGTGTATCTGGGTGTGATATTTCAATTGATCCGTATTGTAAAATATGCATCGACCATCGTAAGAGCCGACCACCGCGAATTTCCCATTCTGACAAAAGTTCGCAGCAGTGATCAACTTGGTTTGCCCATCGACTTCGGTCCACACGGCTACTTTCTTGTCCGGTATATTCCACAATCGAAGTTTGCCGTCCAACGATCCCGAAATGAAGTAACGATCGTCGCGAGGATGAAACGCTATCGCTGTGACGAAGTCGATGTGCTGGAAACAGCATAAGCACTCCTTCCGTGATATATGCCAGAGCCGCACGGTTTTGTCCATCGACGAGGATAAGACGAAATAATTTTTAGACCATGAAACGTCGAGCAGGTCAGAGGTGTGTCCGGTGTAAGTGCAAAACGGTTTCGGCATAAAAGGGCTTTTCGTTCCTTCTATTTCGTTAAAGGCACTGGCCACGACGTTAGGATCTTCCATAGACTGTTGCGAGACTAAAGATTCTTGCGAGGGAGTGGGACTAACTTTCTCGGCGTTGTATTTAGTTCGCATATCTTGAAAATATGTAAAAGCATCGCGCAGAACCCAAATTCTTAAA
The DNA here is from genome assembly GCF_001652005.2 of Ceratina calcarata. NCBI lineage: Eukaryota > Metazoa > Arthropoda > Insecta > Hymenoptera > Apidae > Ceratina > Ceratina calcarata. The sequence goes on along the minus strand of NW_017151492.1, from coordinate 807,072 downwards.
ACCTTATCTTGGCCAGCTGTGGCGAGTAATCGTCCGCAGGCCGAGAATTTCATGCACCAAACAGGACCCGCGTGCTCGCCGCTCAAATCTTGAACGTGTTGCAAACAACTAAACTCGTACGGTCCTTTATGACTGTTGGACGCTTTTAACTTTATGTATTGCTGTTCTCCGGGATAGACTTCGTCTACTATGTCCATAACGTCTTCCTTGTGTCTCGCGTGCGAAACTTCTTGCGCGATGGATTTTGCCTTGTCCATCGTCTTCTTCACAGTAGAGCCCAAGAATCGTTTTAACTTTTGAGTTCGCTTTCGAACTCTACCAACGGACACGTCTTCGTCGGGTGGTAAACTCGACATTTTACTGTCGACACTTTCCTCGTCACTTTCTTTCTCTTTCTCTAGACTAGAATTACTTATATATTCCGAAGTAAGTCTCATAATATGAAGCGATAAGGGATTGATGCACTGTGGTAATTTGTCTTCGGCTATACTTAATGGTACTCTCTCCCCGGTGTCTAGGTTTAATACGGTTACCTGTTCCAAGATCTCCTAAAAAATGAACGCATCATTATTAAGACGACGACCATAAAACTATATTATTTTTTATATTTCAGTCAAACATACCATATCTGTGAGACGCTTCCCAGAATCTGTCCTGGTTCTAACAAACATGTTTAATTGCTGAATCATGTCTTGATCGCCTGCCGATTTTCGCCTTTCTTTCGAGCCTTGAGGACTCAAACCCGTTAATTTATGAGGCCCTAAAGAATGGCGACCAATACTACTGCTGGACACAGATCCCAATGCGCTACTCTTGTCGCTCAACCTCACACTCAATAATTCAGCTTTCATCTTCTCTATTCTTTCTAATTCCTCGCTCGACGGACCTTCAGCTTTTGATTTATCTTCGTCCTGTGCAAACATGATGATTGTAAATAAAATATGTTTAATCAAACCGATCGAACTGTATGATTGTAATAATACGAACCTGTGGCTTGACAACATATTGTCCTTTCGTTGCAGATCGAATATCGAGAGAATGTTCAAATTCTCTAGTAATAGATTCAATGGTACTTGCTGGACTTGGCAATGGCGAGGCAGGTAATACTGATTCTGCTTTAGAAGGCTGAAATTATAAATTAATTCTATTTAGTATCAGCTCTATAAATATTTTATGTTATACATGTTTTATATTGATCAGATAGATATCGTACTGCGAGGTCGGTAGGTGTTTGAGCTTTCGACTTTTTTTTACGTCTCGGTGGTGCAACAGGTATCCCAGCCATAGTTACGTCTTCATTCGACTTTCCATTATTCTTTGTACTAGCGATGACATCAGGTTCTTGAAGCATAACAGTCTTATCATTTTGTGACTGAGACGTATGATTCGACCTACTGTTAACAGAGGATTCCAGAAGGATATCCCCTGATAACGTAAGGATGCTGGATGTCTGGGACACCTTACCCGATGCTGTGTCCTCGTCTTTGCTTGGTATACTAGCAATGGAGGACATCTGGCTTTCACGGGTAAGGGTGGTAGAAGGGGGACACTGAGTTACACTCGGTGCAAGCGTTACTGATGCACTGTCCCCGACTCCAGCTAAAATTCGACCAACTCTTCCTAAAGATGTCATACTTTGTAAACTAAGTGTATCGTGCTCTATGATTCTAAATGGATGAGTTGTCTTTGATGGGGTAGGATAAACACCCTCGATAGATGACGTTTGACTGTCTGGAGGTGAACTGTTGATGGGAATATCATCGTCCTCTGTTTGCATACGTTGTCTAAGTTCACGAAATCTTCTTCTGCCGATGGTTTTATCTGTACCTGACTCCTTTCCATCTTCTTCCTGCTTGAATGGATACTTAGCATTACTATCTAATTCGGTATTAGGCATGTCGCATGCATCGATGTGCTATGTTAACAGATACTTACAGCTTTATCTTTACTAACTGTACATTCTATTGTTACATGTTCCTTTGGTTCTACAATTGGCTTAGGTTCAGCAGGTTTCACAAAAACATCTGGTTTAGGCTCAGCAGGTTTCACAAAAACTATAGAATGAAAAATGTAAATTAAGTATAATTGACATTATTCCGAACTGCAGATTAGACTGTTATGAAATTTATCTGAAGGCATTTTGTTATCAAATATATAAAGTATATGCATGTACATAGATAGTCGAGGCTTTTTGTAAAATTCACGATAAGCAATCACAGGCAATATTACCGTGCATTGTGATGAAAAGTATCATCCTCTGCATCGAAAAATTCCTCGGAATCGCTGCTTCCAGACATTGTCGTCTGCACTGAACGATCGGCGATAATACTCTTGTCTGCATCGGTACTGTCAAGGCACGTCACGCGTTTCGCAAAATCGCGAACACTAGGGCCAGGTAGAAGCGGCCGCAGGATCGTAAGCGGCACCAAGTCATGATTTGACTTCCAACAGCGGTTACACAAGTACAGTTCCGCGCTGAACGTGCTGCTGCTGGTGCGTATTTCAATTATCCTAGTTCTTTCAAAACCGTGAATTAACGATGCGAATGTGGTAGCACTGCTCGAATTCATCCAATAAAGAGGCCGCGTCATGGAAAAGAGTTGTACGATTGGTGAACAACGAATCTGCAGGCTCGAACTCGTGCAGCTGCCCGCTCGCCAGCATGCCTGCTGCAAAGGAGGCGAGCCGTCACACAAAAGCAAGATGGAGGATCTCACAGTCGAAGTATGCGGCGAAAACGGAGCATATTATAAGGTTCGTTCTGTGAAAAGTATACAAAAAACAGGGCGGAAGATGAAGGCCGTGGATAGACCAACTCACGGCCCGTGACGCGGTTCTAATCTCGCTAAAGAGTCTCCTGTACTTCGCGAAACCGCGGCCCTCAAATGTTCGCGAGGTAACGCGGCTTCCTCCGACGCCATGTCTCGTTTGACAGGGCGTGATTTTCGTCAACTGTTCATGTTGCTGCCCGTCTCAACAGTTTTGCCGATTCACGGAAACCCGTTTACTTAATGCCGCGATTAGGAGAACGCTGCTTTCGCGGGTACCCCGAAAGCATCGCGATATCGTGTGCCCCCCCGATTGTCTTACGCCACTCGCTATACTTTTCATACCTGTACAGGATGATTTTACATGCTTTGCACTTCATTTTTTCAGGCCTTTGTCACCGACGTCTTTGAGGACGAAGTTCTGGTAGCTTTCGAAAATGAGTGAGTTTTCAATATTGAATGTTTGAGATCGGTTTAGATAGTGATACATGAGGAAGTGCACCATGATGCACCTTGTGCTAATAACAGTGTAGCCTCTTGAGCACAAGATTATACTATTTTTATCAGCTCCATAAGGCTCAATATTTCTAATACCTGAGTTAATCGCAGAAGTACTATAATATTTATAAATATCTCTCAATACTGTTACTCAAGCAACCATAGTTTTGATTTCTTTTTCACATGCATTGATTTTTACAACACTATTGTTAAAACATTATTAGATACATGCATGTGCATATAAATACACAAGATGTTTCAATGTAAATGATTTAAAGAATTACCGTTTTTACATTACTTTTTTGATATGCATTGAAAGTAAAATATTTTCTTTGTTCCTGTTTCCTAACATACGATACGATTGTAACTTACGATAAATATCAAACTCTTATACTTCATTTAATTACAAATGTATTGACATCGAACAAATGATTTATTAAGTAGTATTATATTGCAGAAAATAATGATGCAAAAGACAGATAATATATAACATATGCACCCTGGCACGTGTTGATATGTTTTCATCAGAAATCAAAAATCATCAAAGCAGTTATACACGTGTATCAATTTCGTTAAAATCAAATGTTTAAATTATCATTTAATATTATGCAATCTTCTACTTGCTTCATGATTTTTGAGGATGTTTAATGGAGCATCTAATGCATTCCAGCTGGCAACCAGAGTCAAAGTTTCCATTTGCTCAAGTACGTCTACCTCTAACAGATAGTCAGAAACCTGAATTTGCTGAGAACATGGAAATTGAGGTATTTTCTAGGTCCAATGAGCATGAAGCTTGTGGATGGTGGAAAGCAGTTATTAAGGTTAGTATACATTATAATAAAAAAATACATGTTAACTTCATTCAGTTAGTAAATAATCTAAAAGCTAATATTTCTTGTAATTTTATTTACAAGAATTTTATTTGTTTCAGATGA
>NW_017151492.1:801736-802263 GCF_001652005.2 Ceratina calcarata | reverse complement strand
ATATGAATTTAAATACTCTGAAATACATGTTAGATATGCATGCATTTGCAAACGCATATACTCATTTGAAACATCATACAGATAAATTATTTCAATTGTTCAGCTATGTAGCTGTTTAAATTGAATCCAAATTTCAATTAAGCAGAATGTTCGTATACTGATACTTATATGAAAATTTGCAAATATATCTTCGTAGTTTTAGATGCTTTTTACATGTTCTTGCAGCAATCGATATCATTATATGTTTCAGCTATTGATACATGTAATTAGGGTAATTGCGTACACTTGAAATTTACTTAAAGATGTATTGTACATTCAAATAGTATAATAATTTTCGGTAAAATTTAGAATGATATACAGATTGCGTTACGTTCCCTATGTATTCGAATAACGAATTTGTATTGTTTTTTTTGTTAATTAAATAACAAAGCTTGTCTACTTTTAGTAGAAATTGGGGAAAAATTGTTTAATACTAACAAAGGATGTTAAATCTTCTTCTTTACGCAGGTATATCGATAAATACGAAG
>NW_017151492.1:771284-800738 GCF_001652005.2 Ceratina calcarata | reverse complement strand
AATCCCCCTATTGATAAAAATACATTTCACAAGATCGAAATAGAAGTACCTGAAGATCTAAGAGAGTTGTACGCATTTTTTTTATTACATTATCCAGTGTCAAATATTTATTTTCTTGTTATAAATGTCTGTCTTTATATGCACAGCGCCAAAATGGAAAATGCACATAAGGAATTTCAAAAAGCGATAGGGGCGGCAGTGTGCCGATACGTGCCTGAACGAGGAGTATTGCTGGCCATCTCCCGTCACGAAAATTTACATCGTCACAGTAGCATGCTCCAAGAAATGCACTTTAGAAACTTATCGCAAAAGGTGAGAATATAGTATTTTACGTATAAAAACAAACGATCCGTATCGTCTACAATGTTATTCTATTTCGTGTGTATGTTACAGGTATTGCTTTTAAAAAGAACGGAGGAAGCTGCACGCCAACTTGAATCAACTAAGCTTCAAACAATTGGGGGGTAAGTAAAACAAACTTTATAGCTGGTGTTGCAATTAACAAAAAATCTTGTGACATTTAATACCTGCCCCTATCCATATACTGTCCTGGTTACCATCCTGTCTGTGGTTTGCATTTACTGGCAGAAAAAAATTCACAAGATTTCCATTCATTGATCAATATGTTTGCTTCAACATCATAATTTTCATGAATGCCATGTAGACATATTACAAATGTTTATTATACATTTCCTTCTAGTTTCCACGAGTGTGATTGTATATAAAATATTGAATAAATTTCTACATATAACGTTTTCGAGATCCACATACAATTCTGTGTGTCAGTCATCATCTTGTTTTTCATACTCTTATCAATCTCAAGAGCACGACGTGCATATAGTAATCAATCCGCACATAATGTGTTTTTTCATCTGTCTTTAGTGGATGTCACTTTTCGCTGACATATTCTTTTGTTTATCTTATAATGTTACGCGCGTTATATAGAATAATGCTATGTTTATTTATTATTTGCTGATTACACTTATCTACATATATATATATATATATATAACAGTTACATTAATTTGTATCAAAACTATATATTAATACATTTAATTACTAATATGGTTTTTCTAATTCCTAAATAACTATATCAACAGAAACTTATTTCTATAAGAAAATGATTTGATATAAGACCTACTTCTATTATCTAATTTATAAAAAATAGGAGCATTTACTAATGAAAANAAAAAGGAAGGTTCCAATTAATTTTTATTTTGATATTTGTATAAAAGTAAAGTTTCACATAAATATTTGGGCGTAAATTGATTGGTAAGGAGCAAACAGACAGAATGGCAGGGACACGGGATAGGGCCATCTCATATATGAATTTCCACCGAGTTACACCAAGAGTTTCTTTCTCATTTCAGCAAATTTAGATCTTCAAACTTTATATATCAGCATGTCTCAGACTTTGAGGCAGGAGTGAAAACAAATTCAAGGTGAGATCACAGCAGCGTGGTTTAGATTTAAGTTTAGCTTATTGTATGACAAATTACACAGCTGCATTTTTCAAACGAAAAATGAAATTACACTATAAATGTGCATGCTTCGGCGTTATGTAGATCATTTCACTGAGATTCAAATGCTTCAAATACACTGACATACAAATTTTATTACTCGATCTTTTTTACTATATGTTCTGTAGTAAAACTTTGCGTGATTGATAAGATAGCAGATAAACATAAACGTGTAGCTGTGATCTGTTTTCATTTATTACTTTTATTACATTTATGTGTTTTCGTAGAGTTTTAAGTTTATTAATTTATCCCATTTCATTTGTTCATTCGAAATTATATTCTGGCCTGCCAATGTTTGAGAAACACTGATATATTAAGTGTTTTGCACAAAGAATTGAGTAACTGGTGGCTCTGTCTACTATATTCCTTAAACGGTTGATTCATAAAGTTTCAACGTGGGTCGTTAAAAGATGCAACGTTTCAAAATTATTGAGAACCTTCTATACTGAGTTAGGGGATTAATAATATTATTTTAATTATCGAAAACTCTAAAATTTGTGGGACTGTGATTTATTAAGAAATGAGATTTTGTTTTATTTTTTACTGAGGGTATCTCTGCATGTCATAAAGTTATTTTATTGTAGATTCGTTCTGTCAAATTTTGAACGTTTCTTTTATTTATTATTACTTATGATATTAATACCTTCTTAAAAAAAATACGTATGTGTATTCTGTTTCATATATTATCATATGAGAAAGTATATGTTGACATTTTGTGTGAATGTACGAGATTGCATATTACATATCATAATTGATATTTTGAACAAATGTCGCACGTTATATTTCAGTGTCATATGATTTGTAGATAAAGCTCAAGAAACAAGCTACGTACTATATCCTGTCTTCAAGTTGTTTTACAAACTTTGCTTATATATCATTTTCTTCTTAATGTATATCATGTGCATTAAATGTTCCTCATAAAATCCTTAGTATTACTATTTTCATCTGCCAGAAAGTGAGCCACTGACAGGAACTTAAATTTATTTAAAATGTATTATTTGTATTATATATCATTGTATCGCGACGTAATAATACCATAATATTGCATGCTATAAAGAAAGACCTATGTTATTAAAAATCTACAAAGTTTTGTGGAATTTATACCACCGGTCATTAATGTTAGCAATCAGTTTAAATAAAAAACGAGCTAGCAGTAATATTTAAATTCTTAATGATTTATATTATCATCTGAAATTCATTTATTAATTTGATGTAATTGTGTGTACATATATTATAAATTCTCTGCATTGTTTCAGCAAAAATGATGTGTTTGTCGTGTACAACTGAGACTAAATATGTAAAAAACAAATTTGTTTTTTAGATACACAGATGAATTTAATGTTCGAGTAGACTTAATGGGTTTAGCAATTGGTGCACACGGGGCAAATATTCAACAAGCGAGGAAGGTCGACGGAATTACAAATATAGAATTAGAAGAAAATTCATGCACGTTCAAGATATATGGAGAGGTAATCAATTTTTATACGAAAATTATTCACCATACATACGCGGCAGAATTAAAACTGATATTTGTTCTTCAATTGCAGACGCATGAAGCTGTTAAAAAGGCACGTTCTATGCTTGAGTACAGCGAAGAATCTATACAAGTACCGCGTGTTCTGGTAGGCAAAGTAATTGGAAAGAATGGTCGCATAATTCAAGAAATTGTTGACAAAAGTGGGGTGGTAAGTAACACGGTTTTATTTCATGGACAGAGGCCTTTCGTTCGAGAATTTTATACGATCGAACACATTCCAGGTGCGAGTCAAAATAGAAGGAGACAACGAACCTCAACCAACGATTCCAAGAGAAGAAGGTCAGGTGCCCTTTGTATTTGTTGGTACTGTTGAAAGTATTGCTAACGCTAAAATGTTGTTGGAGTATCATTTGGCGCATTTGAAGGTATAGTGATTAAATCGTATCAGAAGTATTATATCTCGAATAATATGATTTACCGATATTTGCATCGTTTGTTTTAAAGGAAGTGGAGCAGTTACGCCAGGAGAAATTAGAAATTGACCAACAGTTAAGAAATATGCATGGATCAACCACAGGACCGATGCCTAACTTTCCTCCGACAAGACGAGGCCCAGAGGAAGGTGGTGGAGGCCGTGGAGGCCGTGGTGGTCAATCACGTGGACGTGGTGGCAGGGGTAGGGCTCCCACCAGACACAATGCCGGTAATACTATTACTGACTATATCAACAATGTAGAGAGCACACAAAAACGTAATGGCAGAAGCGGTGGGCCCAATGCGAGAGACAGTAGAGAATCCAGAGATTTTAAAGACAGAGGGCATGTTGTCACAAAGTAACATTTGATAAATTATTGAAGTTAGATCAGTGCTAGGATTACGATATTAAAGGTTTATGGTAGAAACTCATTTATTCGGATTTGACGAGGCGTCTGAATGAAAGATCCGAATAAACGAAAATTTGGATTATCCGAGATTCTTACTATTATTTTGATTGACGCTCAATAGGCAAAAGATATTTTTTCATGTAACGTACACGACTGATAAGTAATTTATATTTATTTAGTCTTTGTTACATAACAAACTATGTACTTTTAATGATATGTGAAAAAATTGTATGTACTTTNCGTTCGTATTGAAGAATGTCTTTCAAGAAACATTCTTTTCTTTTTATGATTGATAGATATTTTCTAAATAATTGTTTTCCTTGATTTATTTTGCGTCTGATAAACAAGCACTTTTAAAATTAGGGATTCGGATAAATGAGTTTTTGCTGTATTTCATTAGAATACTCTTTGAATAATATATTTACAATATTTAAAAACTTAAAAGATTTCAAATTTGTAAATGTATCAGTATAGACATAAAAATATTCATCGAATCAATAATGATCAAATTTTTCTTGACTGTATTAATGTATTCAGAACTTTTATTTCTTCAAAGTCATGACGATTTACGTATTTGAAGCGTAACTTGGCCTCTATTAGTATTTTCTTTTTTTTACTTGATGATATTTTCTATTGTTTGATTATACAGATTGAAGCTATACTTGTTATAAAAACCGTTTCAGCTATTTAGTTTTTTTATCTGTACATCGTTATTCGTAATTCATTGTGTTTTGTCATATTTCTTGTTGCCTTAATTGCTGTCTATAAATATATTAACAATTCGCAAACATTTAAAGTACTCACTGCATAGAACATGAGATTATAACATATTAAGAAATAACTGTGCAACCATATGCATTTGCATGTACGTGTTTAATGGAAATGCATGTAGTAGCTAAGTAACTAATCATATGTGATACGTTTAATTTGTTGGTCACTTCAGGAATAAATAAAATACATCATTTTGTTTTGTGTGCGAATTGTCTACTCACGTATATTCTAAGAGTAATCAATACTTACGAATTAACAAACATTCCGTGTCAAATTTATGATACCAAGCTGTACAACAGTTTTAGAATCTCTCGTTTGACTGAATAATACGTATTAAATGTAATTAACTTTAACTGCTTTTTAAACGTTAACAAAATTAAACGTTGTCTGAACTAGGCAGGCAGTTTGCAAATTGATAAATAAGGAAATAATAAGCAATTATGTTATTATTTTTATTAAAAATGTACTTATATATGTTTTGTAATAAAACTTATCTTGTAAAATACTTCAGGCGAATCTGATTTTTGATTTTAAAATATTAAGTGAAAGCATTTACGATCTTCAATTATTTAATATAATTATACTTGTCCTTCGTAATTTAATGTTAGACGTTAGAACATTTTATTTATCACTTGAAATCGTATGAACTTATACAGACATAAATGTCTTAATGGTAGAAGAAGAGATTTAAAAAAATTAGTGAACTTGATTCCAAAGATGCCTCTTCACTCCCAATTAGTACCCTTAGTTCTTATAACGGGAAGCATCATTGATCATGTGTCATGTGATTCATGTGTCAGATGCTACACTGATCATCATCGACCACAAGTAAGGATACTAATTTTTCGTCATTTCATTTGTTTTACGAGATCATTAAGTTTTCGTGTTCATCATGCTACGTTTTTCTTTTAATTTGTTTTTTTTTACAAATGCAGTTTAATTTACAGGATTACGTCGAGACACCTTAGATGGTAGCGAAGATCGGGTAAGGGATCTACCTCCGAGAGGTGGCCATCAAGGTGGCGGAGGCAATTCAGGGTACATGGGTGGTAGACAAGGTCGTCCTCCAACTCAACGTAGAGATCGTAGAGATGAACGTCGCCGAACAACAGACGAGGAAGACACTGTTCTTGATAGCCAAGATGTTTCAAGCGTTGACAGAGGTAATGATGCTCTTTTCAAACAACTACTTCTAAGTAAAACAACCGTTTCGTCCTAAAGACTGTACTGTAATCGAGTCTGGTCTAAATCATTTGTGAGTGGCATGGATTGTGGAACAAACATTTGTGACCATCTAACAACAGTAATATCAATAATGATTACTAATGCACGCTACTAACGTATGTGGTGTAGCTTCACGCATAATTGTTAATTGGGGGAAGAGACATTCTTTGAATTTCAGTGATATTTGTTTAATGTCATGTAAAAAGATGGTCACAATAGTTTGTATATGTATAGAATCGGTATCAAGTGTGGAGGCAGGACCGAAGGGCATAAGGCGACGACGGTTCCGACGTTCGCGGCAGCGTAGTTCTACACCTACAAATAATGAGAAAGGTAAACTAAATGGAACTGAGAACGTTATATGACACTCTTTTGGGACGATCGGTTTTTTAATCGAGTGCAACGTTTAAATATTATATCAGATATATGTCATTTCAGAATAAATATCGAAGTTTGTATAATAACGCTTAAATTTAATTTATATATTTGTTTAGGCAATAATGCCGGTCCGGGAGACCAATCAACTGTAACTAGCAAAGAAGGGACACCGGCGAATGACGTTTCTACTACTAACAACAGTTCCCAGGGGCCTAAAGGCCAAAGAGAACTACGGTCTCGTCCTCCTCGTATGCAACAGAGCAATAAGCCTAAGGAGGCTCTGGTTAACGGCACCAGTGGCTAAACAACCATTGTTGGTCAACAATTGCTACTTACGTATAAACACTACACCTGATGAGAGCTATTAACACCCAGCACATAACATGACGCATACCTACGCAAGGACTACACGATTATGGAACGCGACATGATTTAGTCTACGCTCGTTGTTAAGACTGTTTGCTACCGATAAGAATACGACAGTTGTTTAAGAAATCGTCATTCTCCTTAAACACATTTAAGGACACATATTAATATCCATGCATGGTTTAGTTTAAATGATAGTGATTATACTATCATGTTTGATATATGGATACATTCATTGGGAGATAGTAGAAGCATCTGGTTAAAAAGGAATTCCCTGATTGTGAAACTGTGCCTCATTTTTATACCAAGCTCCCAACTTGTGTGACAGTAATTTGGACGTACTGCTGAAGTACCTCTCGATCACTTGTGGAATGATCCAATAGTAGGCTGGATATTCGTGGTTCGTACGTCAATTATCAATTCGAACAATTTTCGCCTAGATCTGTCGCTGTATTTATTGAAAAAAAAGAAAATAACACAATACGTACAGGTATGCAGGATATAATCAATTCGATGTTTTTTTCATTTTGCCTTTTATTTCTTTAAACATTGCAACAACTGCAATACAAACTCTTTGACGTGTTTTAATATGTTACGAAGTAATGATACGTAGAAGTTACGAAGCAACAGAGTACGTGTTTTGTGTTATTTTTATATTTATGTTTAAGAACGAGGAAACATAATCGAACATAATGGATTTAAAAATATTTCGCGACAAAACTAGAACGAAACGTAACATGAAGCAAGAAGATGGATTAATGATAACAATGCTAGGCGGCAGCTGCATGTAATCTCGGTTAAAAAGTGTCCCCAATGATGTTCCTCCTATTTAATTCACAAGATTGAGTTTTTTTTGGTTTACGATTATTAGTAGAGTTATTTAACAACACTAGAATTTTATGTTTCAATACTGAGTGTTGATTAATAATACCATGATGAATGCTAAAAAATGACTTATTTGATTGCGGAAGAACACAAATGGGTGTGCACAAGAAGTCGGTTTTTATTTCACTTTTCACGTAATTTAGTCTTTTTCTTTTTTTAATTACAGTCTAAGCATACTATATCAAATATTAGGATTTGATATGACATTCGTTTCTGCATTGTTTCGCATGATTTAAAAAGAAAGTAAACGTATACTTAGTAATACCAATGTATGATGTGCCAGAGAAGGAATGATACATGTTTTATGATATCTAGCTGAAGTGCAGACTTAGCGCATACCTTTATTACTATAATACTACTTAGTCGAAATGTGGATGTCTGAAAAAATAAACTAGCTTTACTATACTAAGCTATAAAAATAGATACGGCTAACTGTTTTAAATTGATTGTCAGTTAACTTGGACGATTATCTGTCAATTTAAAACAGCTGCCTTTCTTCCGGATATGACAACAACTAATCGGACGTGTCTTATGGATCTTGCAAAAATCGCACGGCGATCGAAGCAACACATTGACACCTAACAAAACAGCTGCCATTCTATCTGAATATTCTTACGGCAGCCCCAAAAAAAACTGAGATATCCCCCAACTTGCTTGTTTCAGATACATTTGTATTGATTGCAATTTGTGCATAATTTAAGAATAAAACATTTCTGTACATAGAGCGGTCATTAGTACAATGAACCACAATTTTTTCGAAACATTGATAATCGTTTTCTAATCTTAACAGTCGTTTTAAACTATGAACCCTCATTCCTATCCTTGAATATACATTCTAACTACTATTAAAGCTGACTAATATTACGCTTCATTTTTGTCGTTATGAAAATTGTTAAATCATTATCCGAAACATTCAATTTGACGTTTAATTCATTTATAACTATGAATAAGTACTGAGCAGTGCCACGAATACGTTAATATCTGGTTGCACTCGCTTATATACTTGAAGGTGATATAATAAAAGTTATTTACATACTTGAAACTATTTAAATCGTGGAAATGATAATGGACATGATTCTGTATTGTAATTTATGCTCAAAGTTGTGAAAATCTTTTTATGGTCACAACAACATTTTTAAATCGCTGAAGTGTTCTTGAGACCTTTTATACCTCAAGTGTGTCTTCCTTTCGTGTACATCCGTGGGAGTATAGAAAGAAGGATTTAGACGGTTTTCAGGATCAATATAAATCTTTAAGTTTCCGGTTCAATTATATAAAATCAATTATTTCTTTTTAAAAAAGTACAACAAATTGAACTGTAATACATATTTTAACTCTTATACAAGCGGCAAAAATCATTTTCTATGAGTGAAACCTATTATTTCTCATGCCGATAGCTTTGGCTTTGAGGTCCCATTGTGATTGCATATTACAATCACATCACTTATCACGGTGTGAACAAAAGAATGCAAAAGAATAACAGGCAGAATCTGCATATATGTATATATATGTATATATGCTCTACTAGCGCCTCCTATATTCAGTAGTATATAGTAATCCTCCTATATTCAGTAGCATATACAACTTCGAAGCAAGTATATCTGCAGATCCCCTGGCCAAAAGCCGTCAGCTGTTGTGTCAAGTGAACATCCTTAACCAACAAAATAAGTGAAACTTGTCAATAGTGTGACCGTAATCTTGTGCGTTCACTGTTCATTATTACTTGCCGACGTTGCGACAGATTTGGAAATAGTGATTGATATAAATCAGGTAGGCTTACATACGTTGGTTAAATAAGGTTTATTTCGCGTTCGCTCGTGAATATCTCATGCCAGCATTAATGCTAGTCATCTGTATGTAAGGTTTCTTAGTATTCAATTCCAACATTCTTGTTTTATTCATATTTAATTGGATTTAAGGAATAGAGCATTTTAATCCATTACAAACAAGTCTATAATGTTATAAAGTGAAAAATACTCAACTTCATGAGAGCATATATGTTCGTGTTACACGTATGTTTTATATAGTGTGTATGTGAGTTTAAGACTATTACAAATGGCGATTATTTTGCATCTCCTAGTAAATTTGCATTTGCAAAAACTAAATGATGCAGAAAATGAGTATTTATGTTTCTTTTTACAAAGCTTTGACATATTAGTTGATCTGAGGTTGCGGTTATTTGCATCTTTGCCAAATAGACGAATACAATATCGTTAATACCTGCAGTAAACTTCTTCCATATCTTGCATTTATTTTATAAAAATAAACTTTAATTTTATGCAATTGATTTTCCATATTGAATCAGCCTTTAGCACTTCATTATGAGTCACACGTTCGCCTCGGTAAACACTGTGTATTGAACATAATTTACACATTTAAATTTGGCCATTTAGTAAACCAAATAAACGTAATAGCATGTAGTGGATATTTGATTTTTTTTCTACTAACATCAGAATGTACATACGTGAGTGCAAATCGGTTAAATGTAACTTTGGCTATTAAAATGGTTCATAGTACACGTTAGAGATTTCGAAATGATGATTACTTATGCGCCTCATGAACACGGAGAAATCGTAATTGACGACAACAACCTTGACAAACTGCATAATTGCCTTTTAGGTGAAAGTAGAAAAATAAATAAGAAGAAACCAGTGCAGAATGGAAATCAGTATTCGTGAATTTCGGTAAATTTAGTACGTTAGGGTTAAATAGGTGCATACATGTGAAAAGATTTCTAATTTTAACGAGGAATTCTTCGTCCGGCAGCATTTAAACATTTCTCTACTTCTTCAGATTCCGAGTAATCTCCCTCGAATTCTACGGTTTTCCTCGAAATATGTTTTATACGAGTTAAAAGATTAATGTTATAAGAACTGCAGTATGTAGGTTGAATCGGACGTAATTAAGTACAACATTATACGTGCATTTATGACGTAAACTATAATCGTCTGTAAACCGTGTGTGTTTAAACTGTAATACAGTAACATTTCTTTAAATATTAATCGTTATAAGTTATTTCTGAACATGATTTCCGAGTGACAAAGCATTGCAGTGTTCATATCATGTGCTTATACTTATACTTACTTAAAATTTAATCCTTTTTTTCTCACGTTATTCAAACAGGTCGAATTATTTTAATCCTGTAAGACGAAGAATGAGATTGTACTGATTTGTGATACCACTCAGGATGTTCAAAGAAAATGACAGTGCTTCAGGAGGCTGTAGCGGTGCAGCCCCTCGACCACGAAGATTGTTAGCACGATTTTCCTTACGACGATTATTGTATTCAAGTCCCTTTATTGGTCGACGAAATGTGAGGACATCTAATTCAAACAGCAGGGCTACAAAAGGTAATGAACAATAACTGTTGCGAACTTGTTGATGAGAGATGTGAAATCGAATCTTGATCATTTTTCTAGGAAAAGATCCAGCTGGCAGCAGGGTTACGGATGTTGAGAAGGGAGAAGCCAGAGTAAGTAATGGTTCGAGCCATTTTCAATTTCAGAACATAGATCTACAACGTGCTTCCAGCAAAGGCTCTGTACTCTCTTCTGCCGGAAAGGTATTTAAAGAATACGTGATTATAAGTAATATTCCATCACATTAATCGCAAGGATTATAAAACGAATTTTGTACTTTTTGTTTTCAGAGCAGCGAAAATGGCTTGATGGAATGCCCTTTATGTTTGGCTGAATTACCAGTGGAATTTTTTCCGATCGTCCAGTCTTGTCATCATCGTAGTTGTTATGATTGTTTCAATCAATATCTGAAAGTTGAGATCTCTGAATCTAGAGTTAATATAGCATGTCCCGAATGTTCAGAGCCGCTTCATCCAAATGGTAAACTGATTGTCCTAATGAGGAGTAAATTGTATCTTATCGTTGTACTTATAAAACTTATTTTTATGTCTAGATATTCGAATGATTTTAAATGATCAAACGCAATTGGAAAAATATGAAGACTTTATGGTGCGAAGAGTCCTCGCTGTAGAACCTGACGCAAGATGGTGTCCTGCTCCAGACTGCAGCTTTGCAGTTATCGCTAGCGGCTGCGCGTCATGTCCAAAATTACGTTGCGAACGGCCAGGATGCGATTCTTATTTCTGTTATCACTGTAAAGCACGTTGGCATCCCAATCAGACATGTGACGCCGCGAGAGCACAACGTACTCAGTATTACGAACGTAGCTCATCCCTCAGTTTCAATCAGAGTGATTCACAGCATAGTAAATATCTTTCATGATAATATTTGCATTTACGTACGTGTACGCAAATTTTTTTATCACATATAAATTCGTTTTTACAGAGGACGATGTCAAGCCGTGTCCAAGGTGTCAAGTGTTAATCGTTAAAATGAATGATGGTAGTTGCAATCATATGATCTGTGCTGTTTGCGGTGCTGAATTCTGCTGGCTATGTATGAAGGAAATCAGCGACCTTCATTATTTAAGGTACAACGCTTTTATAATTATATTAATAGAACAATATCTTATTGGTTTCCAATGTCGTGAACTTCCCATTTAATTACAGTCCATCGGGTTGTACCTTTTGGGGTAAGAAACCGTGGTCTAGGAAAAAGAAGATACTCTGGCAACTTGGAACTTTAGTGGGAGCTCCAGTTGGAATCGGTCTTGCTGCTGGTATAGCTGTTCCTGCCATGATAATAGGTGAGATCATATACACGGATCTTATTTATTTGTAAACTGACGATAATTATCTTATCTGTTTATATTTGTTCATGTATGTTGCAGGCATACCAGTGTGGGTGGGAAAAGAGTTATATACAAGGTACGAGGAGGACAACAAGCACAAGAGGAATGCCTTTATTGTTGGCGGAGTAGTCGCATCCGTAAGTTAAAATTTTATTACATACATAAATTCATCATATTTAATATTTCTATTGCACATATCGTATTGAATCGATACAAGGAAAAACGTAATCTCAGATAATAGTTATGGTCTTAAAAATGATTATCATGTGCTAAAATTAAAACGCAGAGGAACGCAATATGATAAACAAATTTGGACTTACTCGTAAACGTTAGGGATTGTTTGGAAATATATTATTATGAGTCGATCGACAAGTTCCTGACAACATCAAAGTACATTTTATTTATATAGTTTGTACAAAGAAATGGAATTATATAATTATTGCGTACTTGAATTAGCGATAACAGAATGTCGGTCTTATAGCCGTTGCAATAATTGCGGGAAGAAATTTAGTCACAGGAAAAAACTCGAATCGAACGTTTGTCGTATTTAATTCGCTCAAGGAAAATAGTATTAGTTTTTCGTGGCACGTGCTGTTAGCGATTTTGTTCCAGTTTAGAAGCCATTTAATTTTCGAACTCGGTACAACATTTATTGATATTTCGTTCGCTTAACTCGGTTGCTAAGTACGTGTACATGTCGCACAAACAATCCAATGTGTCGAAATGTGGTTTTCAAACAGAAAATTCTAACATCAATTCTATTTTCGCCATGTTATTTAACGTGACTTCGATTTCTTCAACTAGCCGCAATTACATCATTGTCGACACAAGCCTTTTTTGCACGAGATGAATCATATTGATCACAATTGTAACATTAACGGTCGACAGGTCGTGTCGTTCTACGGCCAACTCCGTAACTTTCATCTTGATTTACATCTCGCGTAGAAGTATTATTTCGCTGCAGCACTATTATGGGCGGTAATAACGCTGACTAAGGATCATTTTCGCTGGTGGCAGTTGCAGTCTCATCTGTAAGTACACCCTCGATGTGAAGGTCTTTTAGAACGTCGATCAGGCGTTGTTCGGTGTCCGGATCGCCTAAGGCAACGTCCACGGATCCGATGCAAAGTAGGAGAGCGAGAAGTTGCGATCGCCGGTAGTCTTTGCTCAAATCTTCTCTCGTGTAACCCAAATCATTCGGGATATCGACACCGAGACGGGAACAGGTGCTCGTCAATGAATCCCAGTAGATGTCGAGGAAGTTGTCTGTGTGCTGTCGTCGTAGCTCGGTGGGCAGAGAGCTCACTATCAGTAGTGCGATGTCGTTAGTCGGTCTACTGTAGGTGACCATTTGCCAGTCAAGGATACAGCACTCCAGGCCAGAGGGTCCTTCTTTGAAAAGTAGGTTGTTGCACCAGAAATCTGTGTGCGTTATCAGTGCTAGCGGCCCTTCCGGCGCGAGTAGCGCGGATATTATGTGCTTGGTCCTAGGTCGTAGCACAAGTAAAGCTTCAAGTATCTCTTCTAATCCCGGTGTGCTCTTCAAAAATGTGGCGAGCTGAGGTAAACCACGCTCGACCAGTTGCTGATACGAATCCGTCGCCTTCGCTGTTTGAAAGAGGAACGGATAGCGATCGGACAGAGGTTGACCCTCGACTACTTTCATCGTCAATGAATGCGCGTGTATACGTGCTATGGCATCTAACGCGACTTTCGTTTGATCGTATGTCAGTCCTTCTCGAAATTTAATATTTCGAAAATCGGAGTCACGAAGATCGTGCAGTACTAATATCGAGTCTGGTATCGCAGGGTTCTCGTCCGTCTCGTCGACTGGTGTATAATGTGCATGGTAACAAATTGGAACTGACAGAAGGATTTCTTTGTCCGAGTCGTTCCCTTGGAACGCTAATTGTTTCTTTTGGAACTCTTTTAAGTCGGGCATTACCTAACATAAACAGAATTTTAGTTAGTTATTCGTTGAACAGAACAGTTTTTTTTTCTATCGACATGCATGAACAAAGTATTAATAATATTGATTACTCACCTGAGTGTAAAATTTAATCTCCCGAAGATCGAACTGACCTTCGATAACGAAGAAGCGACTGAACGCGTCTTTGGGTAACTCTTTCACAATTAGCGAGAGGTCTTGCGTGGTGTTCGAGTCGCTCAACACGTACTTGACTTTAACGCGAATTATAGCGCTGAGCGCGCTTTCGTTACTCATACAGCCCGGACTTACGTTACAATCGGATATCGTCACCTGTGTACATGACGAGTTAATTTTCAAGTAATTTAGCAACACTTGGTACGCTACGTCTTGGTACGCGTTCGCATTTTCATTGGAAAGCATTCGTTAATTCGCATTTAAACGATGCCGAGTTAAAAATTGCTTGCGTGTAAATTGTTAAACGGTAAATCATAGTTTCTACCGAACTAACCGGTTCCTTATGAAATTCCCTTAAGATACCACCGAGCCACTCCTTGTCAATTTCCGACTCCGAGATAATCTGCTTCTGGTCCTCACCGCAGGAAGATTCTTCTGCGTCTTCCCAATCCCAGTCGGTGTCTTCCCAGTCCCAGTTCGCCATGGTTCCCCTTTAGTATGACCCTCCCTCGTTCGCCTTCCTCGTCTATTGTTTATTCAATTACCACTAACGATGGTTTAATTGATGACGTGGATATTGTCGGTGTCGAGCGAAAGAACGATAGGAAAAATAGAAACAGACGGGAATGTATGACGTTCGCTGATGTTTCGCGTGTCTCTATTCCCCCAATCAATGCCAATAAACCATATGCACGCCCTCGTGAACGATGACACAGGCAGAGCGCTCGCCTATTCAACTTGTTCACGTATGAGCGCACGAGTGTATCGAGGCTTCGCGAAATCGTCAGTAATGAATGGATTCGTCGCGTGTCCCTTCCTCTACTTCCTGTTACGCCGACCGGTCCTCGAATTCGTTCGAGCCGGCGTCAGCCGACGTCCTCTCATCGGGGCTCCAAGTGTCCACGGCACAGACACACCCTTGGCGCAGAGCACCCCGTTCCCGATCCCTGTTTGCCAAACCGCGTATGCGATCGTGGCGTAGCACGAGTCTTAAAGTACCGACTGACACGATGCACGTTCCATCGTCAGCCACCTAGGTGGATGCAGGCCGTAGGGTGGGACAGAGAGGATTCTCCCATGCGCGCACTCCTACACCGCCCGATCAATATCCTTCCTTCCGCGCCTCCCGCACCTTCTGCTCACCGTGCACTTTCTCTATCTCCTGTTCCGCTGCCCCACGCTCCTTTCCGCGCTTGATGGAAATCTAGAAAACAGATCGCCGCGCGCCAGTAATCTCCCGGCTCATCGTGCCCACGATTGCTCGAGATATATTTATTTCACCACGCGTTGCATCTCTCTCGATTTTCCTTGACGCGCTCGCGGCCTTCGTTCCTTTCATGGAAACATCGAAGGCTGTTAGAGAAATTGTTGCTTTTTTCAGACGATGTCTCTATTAATTATACAAGACTAATGCAGACGAAGTAACTGAGGTTTTACAGTCATGAAAAAATGAGTTAAATCTGCTGACTCCTAATGTAATATTTCTGATCCACTTCCTTTATTTTTTATGTAGTACAGGCGGAATTCTAGATTGTTGAACATGTACTGAAATGTTTCCGGTAGCAAGGAACAATGGAAATTAATCATAGTTAAAAGTTTGGAACACAGACATTCGTTACAAAGAACAATTTTATTTCGTTTCGAATCTTAACGATTATATTATATACATATTATTCCATCTGTCTCGTTAAGGAAATCAATAAAAATGCGTATAAAGCCCATTGTCTATAATCTGAATGTTGTTGTTACAGGTTTTAGTATCACCCATAATAGCAGGATTAGCTGTGGGTATCGGTGTACCCATTTTATTATTTTACGTGTATGGCGTAGTCCCTGTCTCTCTTTGTCGAAGCGGTGGCTGTGGTGTTTCGACAAATGGTACGGGAGTCCGATTCGACTTCGACGATGAAAACGAGCTTATGGGATCTTTGAGCGTCCGCAATGGCGCAGGTAAATTTGTACCAAGCATTAAAAGCCTAACTCGCATTTCCTGCTTGTTCCACTGGATCATATACTATGGGGAATGTAATTTTGTAGATACAGCGTCGATAGATGTTGCCAGTCATCGTGGCGGTAATCCTTCGATTGGAGAGGCTTCACTTTCGTTAGGTAGTGGGAGTCAGCTGGAAAAATTGGGCCGCGAAAATGATCGGGAGAGCGCTAGTAACGTGGCCCTCGCCGGTACCAGCCTTGCAGGAAGTATAGCCTCCAGCGTACTTCCCGGAGGTCAGAGGTAATAAGACATTTATCTTATTTTTTGTATCTTCTGATTATTAAAAAAGATATGTAAATTGTGAGGTTTAAAACACAGATTGGAAGTTCAAGCGGATGTGACGTCCACCCAACGATTCAGCTTGTGCAGCGAAACGGCGTCTGCTGCAACCAGCTTGTCAGAGAAATCTGTAAATGCATCTATCGCTTTGGACGATGGCGCAGCTTCAACGAGAGCATTGGCGGGATCTGTTCTTAATTTTAAAGTATTTCATTTTTCTTTAAATATGCCTATTGATGTAATATATATTATTTTTATTAATTTTAATTATCCTGATTCTGTCAGATGGATGGCAGTTCGATTAGCGGTGGCCGAAGTACGGAAGGAGAACAAGGAACAGGTTCTGCTGCAGGCGGTCACATGGATTCCGCGGGACAAGCTACGTCTTTGAGCTCGCTCGAAGAAGTGTTGCCTGGTTTGGTGAAACGTGCTAGACGTAAACCGACGTTAGATCGTCAATGCAGCGATTCTAGTAATTGGACTGTCTGCGGGGAGGATGAAGGTTCTGAACGCGTCCGATTCGATGATCACGTCAGTTTCATCGAAGCAGACCAGGAAGGAGTTGTCAATACTTGCGGAGTGAACAATCGGACCTCGGCACGACGTAAACGTAACAAAGAAACAGAACAAGAACCGAATGCTCAAAAGAGTACCAAGTATGTACAATTTTCAATCATGTTCTAACACGGTTTAAAGACGGTATGTATTTGGTATCAATATTTTTATATGCTTATTATTTTTTCAGGAGTACCAACGGCGAATCGAAGGTTGACTCACCGGCGGACGAGGTGCCGCGGGAACGGGTTAACGTTGCCGCTTTAAGAAATTTCTTCTTCCATATTTCCACGGTGTCTACGGATCGCGAGAAGCGATTATCGGTCATAGAGGAGCCGTCTCCCGCAGGAGCACAGAGTAGTGGCGGTCGTTTGTCAACACCTTCCGAAGAAGCATGCAGTACCAGCAACGCGGATGAAAATACACAATCTTAAAGAAATAAAGACTGAGTATTTATGTAATAATGTACATGCGTCTTTTAAATACCGAGACATGTAGATGCGTATTTACATATATGTGTGTATATATGTATTTAAGTGTACACCGCGTGCGTGCATCAACGCTGACATTACGGTATTTATACACAGCCTTTGTAAATGTATTACACGTATAATAGAGGGAACAAATTAAGTTTAGCTTTACGAAGCAAGGTAAAAGTGGCATGTGGCACTGGCATTTTCCGAGAGGCGTGTGTATAAATATACGTAAAGTACGTATGTGTATATATATATACATATACTCACAGGCCTCGAATCGAATATAAAAAAGGGAATTCACAAATTAGTTTTACGCGATAATTTTCATTTTGTGCCAATAGTTTCGTGCGTAAAGAGAACATTCTTCTGTACGAAAAATTTTGTTCGCCAGCATACAACCATCGTAACTGTGAGCTATCGACTTCTTTAGAATTTTTTATGTAGGGATAGATGGATCTTAAAGAAAAGTAATTTTCGCTTGATATGAAACAAAATATATATTGAACTGTATGAAAACTTACGAGAAAGTTATAAGCGCTTCATAAAGATGCATTTTACGTCGAATAACAAATATCATTTTCTATGCATGGAACACTTGTCAATTCGCCAATCGTATTATCATGTGTACAAGTACCGTAAGAACCTTTGTACATGAACATTTTCTAAATGTTGTCCCTTGATGTATGAAAATGTATGTAGTATAATGCACGACCCCGAAGGCAACGGACATGCCTTGACCGTAAATGTTACAATGTATTAGGACAAGACATTAATATTATACTATAAAAAAAAGGTATGGTAGCTTATTACCTTCAGCTTATATTTATTTGTTATTAACCCCAGTGATTAATATACAATAATTTCAGGTGCTTTATTAAAAGCTATTTCATTCTCTTGCCGTATATTTGCGTTTATTTAATATAAGCATGAACTACTAACGATCGTGATAAAAAGATTGAAATCAAGTTGAGCAATTTTACATTTCCACATACTTTCGATTTAAAGTAATTTCAAATTTTAAACGTATGTACATAATTTTGTAAAATGATTGTCTTAATCTATATAAATATTTCTTGTTTGTAAGTAATCACTTCGTTACATGTACGTATCAGCTGGCGGTTGCTTCGAGTGAAAATACTTCTGTGGAAAGCTTATACATGTAAAAGAGAAACGTGACAGTGTACATGTGTCCTTCTGATAGAAGATCAATTGTAAAATATGATACGAGCTGCCACCGTAATCTTCAAACAGGAGTAGGTGTTTTAGTTAAACCAGGCATGTACTAAAAGTCTGCCTAGGATAACTAACACATGGTATGAAGTATGAAAAAGAGGAATTTATAATAAAGTATGCATTTTTACCAACGTTTTTATGTATTTTAAATAATTGTTTGAACATATAAATTGCAGAGATACATTTAGTTGATAGCGATGGTGCAATCGTAAAATAAACTTCAGAAGTTCATAACGAATAAGCTTAAACGTTTAAAACGTATTTAGTATCAGGTTCGATTTATTTTTTAGACATTGTATATTTTGTAGGAAGACCACAGTTCAATGTATCGTAAAATTGTATTGTTTATGCTATTCTTTCATTTTATAATCAATGTAAAATCATAAATATAATAAAATATAATGTAAATTGAATATTCATTGAAGTTAGAGGAATACTTTTTTACCATTTTTATTCTATATTTCTAAACTGCATTTCCCTCGATGGAATTGAATTTGGAAAATTGAATAATTTTATAAATCACGTTTATATCCAAGTACATTACACGTAGAAGTACAAAATTGAATTAAATTGATCTACTTAAAAATAGAGGAGATTTCTTAAATAATTCGTCAGTTTTCAATTTAAACAGCTCACTTTGGATCGGCTCGTTTAACTGACATAGAGGATTTTTTACAACGTATTCCAAATATACCTGAAACAGCGACAGTAGTTATTAGTAGTATAGAGTGTTTCAATAACTGTAGAAAAAATTAAAAACAAAATATAGAAAATTCACTCACCTCTCTGTACAACTGTTGTAATAATTCTCTAGCATTCTGAGTAGCATTATCAGTGTTTAATACAAACTTTAATCCAGATGGGGTTTCAAAATAGTGTAATGTATATTTACTAGTTTTATAATATAAAAATCCTTCTTTGGGATCTAATGGAGATATTTTATTTACAAAGGATTTAATGGAAAATAACATTCCATACATTAACTTTGCTTCCTAAAAATAATAAAATTGTAGTTAAAACAGGATTTTATAATAAAACAAAGATAGACACATGTTATAAATTGTACAGAAACTATAAAATTAAAATTAAGAAAATAATCACATTTCACGAGGTTAGAAAATATTAGCAATTTGTTAAAATAATAAGCTGTTACAGTTATTGCACGTACCTCTTCTTTTGTGATTCCAGATTTGTTCAACCTATTCCATTCCGCATAATACAGTAATGTTCCATTCTTGGAAAATATGTACAGATTGTGAATTGTCATAGTTTTGTTGATACTCTCTATTCTATCCTACGCTGCTGTCAAAAACATCCGAGTAGACTAGGTAATGTCGGTGGTCTGACAAACACCGTCTGCATCTCCTTTGGTACTCGTCGATAAAAGCGAGAATCATAACTATATTGTTACAGTAATAACACACCGATGAAAACTAATATCTCCTCAGTAGTAAAAATAATAAGAATAAGTATATTCCTAATTCTTATGTTAAATTTTTATCGCATTTAAACAATTTGGAAAATAATCTAGTTAATAGAAAATATAGCAACCCAGTTATACTGCTGTTTCCACTTGTTAATGCGAATGTATTTTGAATTCCGGAAATTACATGAATTTAAATTTTTATTGAACTAAAAACGGGTAATTAATTGTAATTCTGTATTGAACGACAGAATAGCGATTTGTATAAATAAATCGTTAAATGTTATATTGACGTAGTCTGCGTCATGTCACTTGAGAATCTTTTTATTGCTCAGTTGTAGATATAATATTTTAGTGCAAGAGATGAAATAATTCATTTGCAATTATTAAATGTGATTATATGGACATGTTAATTAAGTTTTAGTACATTAGTTTTGCTTAAATGATGTGAATAATTCATATGCATTACAAAAAATTTGTATATCTAATCATTTCGTTGTAATATTATGTAACAAATTTTCTTAGGACTCAAAATCATAAATCAATAATCATGAATCGGCTGTTTCTACCTTCTAAATTTTATTCAAATACGAATAAAATAAGTAGCCTTATTTTAATTATAGTAAAAGATTAGGCACGCTTTATTTCACCTTCTTATTATGAACGTATCTTATAAAATTTGACTTTTGATCGAGTATACTATATCCAGAGCCAAACGAATGATTAAATATTTTTCAAGTAAGGGAGGTCCGGCGTTCCCAGGATTCTTCTTGAAAAAGGAGTACACAATCGGGTGTGCGTATATATAGACACTCCGTATACGCATATGAGACGACTCCCCGATTCATAGATCCCCCTCCTCCATGTGACTTAGACTTGATCTTGATTTTCCAAAGGGAACCGCGAGGAACGGCAGTCAGGTGTTCGACGGTGCGGCGATCGGACCTCGGTCAACATTTCAGTTCGTACAGATATGCGTTTAAACCCACAGCTAGTGTTATCACGAGGAGAACGTACGCATTCGTGGTGTCATTTTGGGATTCCATAATTACTCGTCAGCAAACTTTAAACGGTGGAGGAACCTGTTGCGCGCGATCGCCGTGTCAACGATACCCACTTCGCCTACCACGGCTAGCTGTAACAGAGTGCTCGCGAACGGTAACGGTGTAACCGAGCCGAGTTCCGGGGCACCCTTTCGATTCGCGCGAAAAATCCATCGACCATCGCGGCGTCTAGGAACAGAATTAGATTTCGTCGAGCGAGGAGAAAAGTGTTCGGTGAAGAAACTCGAGAAAGTTGCGCGCGAAGAGAGAAAGACTCGCGAGATAAGAGGCAAAAAAAGAGTCGTTGATTTTGCGTAGATCCCATTCTAACAGCGATTTTCTTCCTCGATACCCGTGGAACGTGACTCGACAGTAGCTGCGCCGCTTGGTGCCTCTTGAATTGTTAGATCGCTTCGACGTCTATCTTCCCGGCGATCGAAGGAATCGTTGAAAGCAGCCGCATTGACATTTTGGAGGAGAGACTATAATTGTTTACGTTTTACTTTCGACAATCCGAAGGATCGTCCGCAGCGAGGTAAGTGAACCGGAAGTTTGACTTGCTACCGCCGTGCCGGAATGTCAATGAATTTCGATAGCCGACTAAACGGGAGAATTATGCAATGGCTATGTCCGAACAATTTAATCCTCATCTTTTCTATGTCTTCGCTATAAAAATGTCACAACCAAATCGTCATTCTGCATTTGCATTTATGTAGGGTGACCCGACGCAACGCTGGAGTAACACTTAATTGTGAGAAGCGCCGTTGTTCGAACGTGCAATAATTATGTGAGCAACGCTAATTAAGCGTTACACGTCGACGTACTAATTCTCCCATTGTTTTTTTAAAATAATAAGTAGGCCAAATTCGTAAGCCAGCTAAATTTCACGAATTACACATCAATTCGCGCAGACCTGTTTTATTTTATTTATCCATTTTATTTGGACCTACCACAAAGTACCAAAAACGCTCTAAGAAAATATCTGTTTAGACTCAAATATATTTGATATGTATAGGAAACGTGCATATTTTTTTCACTGTTATATAGACGTCAGACCGGTAAAGTGCAAGGTCACGTGGTTATTTTCGAGTCTCAAAAACAAGATATTCACTCGTCGAAGAATGTATTCAACTTTCACGAATCAAGAAAAAATTTCCATGGCCTTATACAATTCTACAGTTTTGCGATTTTAATCAAGTTCCGTGTATATCATTCATTTTTGACCGAACGTATTTACAATGAAACGCAAAGTAAACGCACACTTTTGACATTTGCGTCTAAAATTATTATCATTAGTTTAATTGTTCTTCCTCGATTTAATTAATCAATTTAAGGATGTATTGGCTATACAGTCAATCCCAAAAGTTTATGTACCTTAGAAAAACGCATTTCCCTTGGAAAAATATCGGAAAAATCGAAAAATATTTTTTGTTGTTTATTATTAGCAATGTTCTTCCGACTGTAATTGTAAATTACATTGGATTGTAAATTATAATTCTTTTAATATGCACTCTAGTATCGTACAAGGTCCAACAAATAGTTTCATCTCTCTCACTTTTAGATCATTATTTTTAAGTGAAAAAAGATATAGACGTGAAGAAAAACACGTAACTGTAGTAATTTATAATTTTTATTGCTTTTAGACGCGTCCATACGAACGCATTCGTCTGATTTTTTAAGTGGAGGTGGAATATAAACAATTTTTTAGAACCGTTCTTAATTGCTATAACCGTAAGTGCGATTAAGTAAAAAGTAATATCAAGTAACATAAATCTACATTGACATATACTGTTCTATATAACATATTCGTTCTTTACAGAGTAGCTTGTAATCATCGTGACTTCTAGAAAATGCGTACTATATTAGCCATTGTATTCGTGTACGCGTGTGTCAAAAGTAAACTCCATTACTTCAGTTTATTCAGTCATTCATAGAATCATTTACTTCTGTACGACACTTGGCCAATCGAAAGAGCAGTTGTATAATTCTTATTATATCATTGTTTAAAAGTAGCCTGCCACTAGTTTTTGACAGTCACGACATAAGTTCACTTATGTCTACGTCGCTTCGGCGGCACGTTTAGTCGATAAAATGATGTGAAGAAATTACGCAACGGAGGAAACTAGAAAGAGGGTAGAATTACCAAACCGTCTAGTTGACCATACTTAAAACCGCAAAACTTAGCTAACAAAACGGAACAATGATCCAATTGATTATACCATTTTTCGTACAAAATGATGCTGCGATTTTCGTAGAGGTTGCACAATAAACAACTTGAGGAAATAAAAAGTGCTTATCACTAGCTAAACTAGCTAATTTACACTTTGTTATTTCCAGTAAAACTAGTTTCGCTTGTCAACGATGTAAAAATAAATATAATTTTTTAAATTATCGATTACGTCCTGTGTTCATATCATGTTTTCCTTGTTCGTAGAATAAATTTACAATTACTCTAATACATACTTTATAAAATAATGAATTGATTAATATACTAGTCCATATTTCTAATATCATAGTTAATGCAGAAGAGAAATGTTAATAGTATTAGCATTTTTAAAAAGTAAAACGAATTTAGAGAACGTCGCGAGAAATGATTTTACCATTTTTTTAAATCTGAAAGAAAATTTTTAGAGTAACATTGCATAATGAAATAAAAACAAAAATACTTGGCTCTCTCAATTGGGAGCTATGAACAAGTGACCCGATTGATTCTCAATCGAGCATGGTCATTGAACGATGTCGATCAGCAAAAACAAAACGACAATAATTGCGTCATGGAATAGCAGTGCTCAGTAACGGCCGGAACTCACCGACTATTGTATAATATTTATTCTGCTTATTTCGAATCCTGTCTCGAAGAAAGCGAGGATAAGAAACCGACGTGTTCTTCCTGTCTCTCTCTCTCTTTCTCTGTTTCTAGAATCGGGTTCACCATCCGATTGTATTTCGCTGATTGAAAAGCACTTGTGAAATTCTTGGAACGAAATTGATGACACCAGAAATATTTTACCGCTCAGGATTCATTACAATGTGGCAGGAAAGAATAAGCTAAATACACATACCATTTAAAATCATAGCACTGTCGCTTTTAACATTACGTAATTGTTAATAAAATTGAGATTCAATATTACACAAGCAGTGTTAATTGAAAAATGTGATCTTAGATTATTATTCACGCACGTGTGTACCATTATGTTCTTTTTGCATCTCATTGTACATCTTTTTACATTAACGTATGCATATCATTATAGCAATGTTTTTTGACACACCGAGCATTAATACAGTTTATGCATTAACGTATGCAATTTTTTTTCTTGGAATATGTATAGGAAAATGCAAGGAGTGTCTCCAGTTCGCGAAGATTTTTTAATTGACATCAGCACTACTGCAATCATTCTTCATATTCTGTTTCATTCCAAGAAAGAGTTACGAAACGTTTCTAAATGTCTAAAAAACGTGGATTTGCTTGACAATCTCGGGAAGCAATTTAGTTCGCGCGGTTGCGTTCGTCCAAAAAGGTAGAAATGCTCACGCGGTACAGTTTCAAACCTGTTTTGGAATATTTACTTTCTTATGTACTTGTACTTGCGCGCGTGACGCGCGGGCCAACGAAAGTTACGCAAAAATCGAGCCCGGGGAAAAGCGGTCAAAAAGACGATCGTCCGTCAACAGCATCATTCTGACGCTGCCACCGATCCGTCCGTCCTTTCGACGCGAATTTCACCGCCGTGAATTTACTTTCTACTACTCGCCTATTTTCGTTCACCAGTTTCGTCCACGTGGATCGCGATGCGCCGGGCCTACGGTCTCTTATTCCGGAAACAAGAATGTCAGTCGTTGCTCAATACACACCGAGTGTACGTACATTAGCTTTCTTCCAAGGTAAAAAGGAAAAATAAAATGTTGTACGATGATGGTTTAGATTTATGGAAAGATTAACGTGGCTAGGCCGGATGATTCTAGACTCGCGTTGCTGGCATTTATTAAAAGAGTCACCGGTGTGGAAAGTGACTGCCAGTTGGCAGATTTGTCGAAGTTTTTCAGTGTACAGTGTTCAAGGGAAGACTCGACAGCGAAGATCCGAGTTCATTCGGTTCAGAGGTGATTCTTTCAATATATTTTATTATCTGTCAGTTTAGACATCGATTATCATACAAGCGTACATGGCACGGGTTCTAATTATTCGTTTGATAAAAATAGGAAACGACAAGAATATATTTACTAGTTATTGTGCGACGAATTTATCACCGTCACTGTCACCATTGACACATAAAAATGTCATACAAACCTCTTATGTCATTTCCGCTTGCTTTTATTATTCTGATTATCCAACACGTCGTTAATCACACTTACTAATCTTCCTTATTTTCCCATTATTTTCCCACCAAATACACCGAGTATTAATTAACAAATTATTCCAGCACTGTTCATCCTGAAACTGCACATCCTGTGCCAGGCGTTTTATTCCATTTTTCATGATATCCGTTCACTACCTTTTATTCAAGTTTCTCAAGAGAGTCACGTCTTTATCTCTCAAGGTCCCAAAAATCTCCAATGTAATAATGACATAATGGGGAGTAATGGAAACGTTTTCTGATATTCGTGTGATTTCATTTAACATCCCAGTATACTTCTTTCACCGACTATACGCGCTCCAGATACTGTTGGGAATCGTGTACGTTCACTCAGGGAGCGGAGAACCAGGACTGTGGACCCCGGTTTTCGTTGGGAACGGGGACAACGACATGCGATTACCAGCAAATCGAATGTTGGTTCACATGCAGACGCTGTGAATTCATGAAAAATTTTTACCTCATTCGAAAAATCATGCTACATCCTTCTGGTGCTCATTACCTTCATTTACTCTACTATTTTGAATACGCATTAATATTAAGTGAATCAACTTCTTAGGATGTTTCTTTTAAAAAACCTCGATTTTATGATATTCATTTTTATGTGGAATTGCCAATTGATATTAGTAAAAAATCTATAAATTATTTAATAATTATCTGACTCTAGTAAAAAAATTAATCATTGAAGATCATCTCGAGGCTCGAACATCTAAGCCACTGATTTTGAAATTGTTTAAACACCTCTTAAAATCGAATAAAGTGTTTTTAGTCAAAGCATTCTCGTTGTGCAATCCAAAACAAATATAGCCCTGTATTAACTCGAGTCTCTTGGCAAATCATCATTGACGAATCATTAAAATGCAAATAATAATCGTACCCACTATATATCCCGACAAATTTTGCAGTAAAACTGTCATGTGTTCCCTTCCCTCATTTCGAATAACTGGTGTTTTAATGTATTCAAAAATCTGAATAACTTCCGTCGTGTCAATGATAATTTATACAAATGCACTTTCATTAATTAGGTTTGACATAAGAAAATAAGGAGTTTTCTACGTTCGCATGATAATCAAAATTGTAAATTAATCCCTGTTCTCTTAATATCAAGTGCATGTTAACTGTCAAATAGTGTGATATCGCAGGAAATGTTATTTTTTTCTGAAAAATCCATATCAAGTGTACATCAACGTCCTGTAATTTGTAACGAGTGATTTTGCATTTGTTTTTCAAATTAATTATCAAACAGTGTGATGTCACAGGAAACGTTAGTTTCTTTTGATTAAATAAAATAAAAGATTGCCTCTTCATGCTATTCTATACTCACAATGAAGTTTCAAATGATTCATAGTAACTATGAATACATTAATTTTATTTTCTTCATTTCTTGTATACAAACGTCGCCTCCTTATCGCAAGCGATGACTTGTTATATTTCTCCGTCAATCAAATCAATTATAAATTAACATTATCATTATAAATTAACATTTTTATTAAATGCTTATTAACAAAGGACTTGGCATAATTATAATATATGCAATATTTAATAATATATGGAAATCACGTCAGTGATCACGTCAAAACAATTTACGGCTGATACCCACGTTCACCTGGCCTTAGCCCTAGTCTCGCATCCACTCGTAAGTGAGACCGGTTCCACGCACACGAACGCAGGAACGGATGTTTTATCGTAAAGGACCTTTCCCACTGTCCGCCGGCACGGAAAGGCAGGGCCGAAACATGAAGTTGCGAGGTATAGGGAAAAGCGTGTAAAAGCTGGGTACTTCAAAGGGGCCCACTGGCCTGCAGAGCGAATAGGTCAACTGTCTGCGTCTCGCTCGGCCGTGCCGGTCGGCTCTGCAGGTCAGTGGGCCCCTTTGAAGTACCCAGCTTTTACACGATTTTCCCTACTCGCTCTTCATGTTTCGGCCCTGCCATTCCGTGCCGGCGACCGTGACGGCGGACAGTGGGAAAGGTCCT
Organism: Ceratina calcarata; assembly: GCF_001652005.2. Taxonomy (NCBI): domain Eukaryota; kingdom Metazoa; phylum Arthropoda; class Insecta; order Hymenoptera; family Apidae; genus Ceratina; species Ceratina calcarata. The sequence continues at coordinate 773,089 of NW_017151492.1, read as the reverse complement.
TTACAGAGGATGTCTATGACTCTTGTGGACGCATCTATACTGCACTAAGAATCAAGACAACCGCGGAATGATTCTAGTGCAATGATGACCCAGTGAGAAGTGATTTCACCTAGAGATATCGCACGCACGGTATTCAAGCGTAGAATTTGCAATTAAATCGCCGTTCATATTTATGATAGCGCGGACATAAAACTGACCGTAACCAATGGGTAATGCGTACACTTTTATTTTGAGAAGTAACTCAGGGTCGGTGATCTACGAAGAATGCAGCTGGCATTGAAGCAGGGCAGTGTCCGAGAAAAAGTTCAATAACTAAAAGAAATTTGCATTTTTTTATCAATACACCCTTTTCGCAAACAGAATTGAGGAACAGGAAGCGTAATTGTTAAATGAAAATCGTCATTTTAAGATATGTCGAGATTAAACTTTGCATATCTATTTGCTTTAGTTTTCTCCTCGTTATACGTAATCCAAGTATATCTGTCAATGAGAACGGTTTCTAAAGACAAGATCTGTTTCCCTGATCCACGCAATCCTCGACGGGTCTGAACAGTAAAAAGTAATTAAAACACAGCGTTTGGACACGGTGAAAGCGGTCATAACGCACGGTTGGTAAAACGGCGTTTGAAAAAAGGAATCAAATTCGTACAAGTGAGAAAGCGTAAGAACGCGTAAACGTAACCAGTTTCCCATTATCGTCGAGTAAACAATTCCACGTGAAAATTTCGCTTTTCCAAGATCACACATGCAACATACGATTATGCTTTTTTTTCAATGTACAATAAGACAGCGAGAAAAAATCCTAATAATTAGTTAAATTGATCAGTAATGTTTTTTTTCTTTTAATTTTCTTTGAAACGCGATCGATTCTTCTTCAGGAAGTACTAAACGTTTGAATGATAATAGAATTTGACTTTGGAATTGATTTATTAATTGTCCTATTGACTTCCGGGTCAAGATTCGATTAATTGTAGCTTAAAGAGCATCGTGTTAGGGATTCGTTTCACACGACTGTGATAATGTATATCTGAAATGGATGCACTGAATAATAAACAGTCGGGACCACCACAATGATTGATATTTAACGCAGGGGGAACATGGACGGAATTCATAATGATACTTCCAGTTCACCGCGTGTGAAACCTGTTTCTACTTAAGTTTAACTGTTAACAACGTCATCGAACTCTTGGTCTGCTTGGTATGTTGATCGATGGAAGTGAACGTCTGTTTTGAGCACATAGCACATATAAAAATCGTGTAACAACCGTGATAGTAAATTTCCCTCCCCCCCATAGAATTCAAGAGAATTAACGAGTTCACAGAAATGAGATCGATCTGACATGATAAAGTTATTTACAGGAAAGAGAGATATTATTTTAGATGAGAATTTAACGGCTTACTGGATGAATAGGCACAGTTAGAAAGTTTGTAAACGAAAAATCGCAATCGTGAGATTACACGTGACATTGCGCAATGAATGAAACTATATGCGAGTAACAGAAGTGTCGATTAAAAAGGCAGAAGGCTGTACGGAATGAGTTCTTCTCCGAGAAGAAAATACCATCGTGGGTACTTAACGAGAATCAGCGAAGAACAGATTGATGGCCTTGGCAAAATACTTAAGAACAATTTGTTTGGCATTGCGAGATCTTTATTATAGTCTCAGGCTTACGTGGCGAAGCCCCTTTAAGGTTGAATGAGCTGTAAGATCACTGCTTAAAGTTTAAGAGATGTAATAATAAGCTATGTCAAATATTTGAAGCAATGAACTTTTAAAAATTATAATTACAGACGAGCGAAGTTTA
>NW_017151492.1:757100-771263 GCF_001652005.2 Ceratina calcarata | reverse complement strand
ACTTATATAGAAGCACGGCATTTACCATTTTTCCTCTTCAATCGATTTTTTACAGTAACTATATAATTAGAGGAATAGAAAAATTGTAGAATAAGGAGCTTGTTGCACCCGCAAAGTGGGTATATGCACGCAAATACATAGAATTTTAATAAAACGTTTCCAGTGGTGCGTTCAAGAAAATCCGAACGATGGAATGTCCGATTACTTAACAGTGTTTCGTTCAATTCGCTGCTACGAGCTCTTTAATTTTCCTTTTTCTGTATAAAGCCCATGGAATGACTCCCATAAATGGAAATCTTAGGAAATTAGACTTTGATCACCGGTTAATGATTGACAACAATGTTTAGCGACATTTTTGTGTGCATCAAAACATTGAAATACAACTTGAATATTTTTAATGTGATAGAATAAATAGAGCAGAGTTCTGCAACGATAAATCAAACGTCGAATATAAAATTGTCATGAGTCAGCAACTTATGCATTCAAATGCGAGACCTCGGATATCTTTCATTTGTTCATGAAAAAATAGAGCATGATTTATGTTTCTAGGTCGTTTTTAATCAACGCCTCGCAAAATGGTGGTGCAAAATGCGGTTATTGTTAGGAATGCCGTGAAACGATATGGAACCGAAAACCAGATCCTGAACGGTTTAAACTTAACCGTCCCTAAAGGTTGCATGTGCGTAAAATACTTAACATTTTGTTAAATAGAATTTGTCATCTTCATTAAGCTTTCATTTTTTAATTGACAATCGATCTTAATTATTTTATCCTTGAATAGAGCTTATTATTTCAAATATTGGTGCACAGATATGGTTTACTGGGTTCAAGTGGCTGCGGCAAAACCACTTTGCTCTCCACTGTGGTAGGCGTACGGAAATTGGACAGCGGTGATATATGGGTGCTGGGTGGCAAACCAGGAACAGAAAATTCAGGGATTCCAGGTCCTCGAGTCGGTTACATGCCGCAGGACGTGTCACTGGTCCAAGAATTCTCTGTAATCGGCGCCTTTTACTTCTTTGGCAGAATCAACGGTCTCGATGACTACACGATCGGTAATCACCCTCACCCCTTTCACAACTTTTATTAAAAAATGTGAATGGATAAAAAAATTTCGTTTTTCTACTCATGGAAGTTTTAAAATGCTTTTGAATGTTCGTTTTAGAGGAGAGGTTTGTGTTGTTGAAGGACTTGCTTCAGCTACCGACCAGGAATCGTTTGATAAAACACTTGAGCGGCGGCCAACAGAGAAGAGTGTCCTTCGGGGCAGCGTTGCTTCACAAACCCGAGCTCTTGATCCTTGACGAGCCCACCGTCGGTTTGGATCCGGTTTTAAGGGACAAGCAAGTATAATTTCATTTCCTTACTCCTTTTTGTAGACGCGAGCCACAGGAGAATAGCGTAAACGTGAATTCCGTGTTTGCATGTAGCATTTGGAATTATTTAGTGAAGATCACGCGAGAGGAAGATATTACGGTTATCATTACTACGCACTATATCGAGGAAGCGAAGCAGGCAGACAAGGTAAATCGTAGTCAATTACTATCGTTTAATTCTACTTGATGTCGATATTTGCATGAGGGTATTTATTTCTTATGTAAGACTTTACAGAAGACAATATTTTTCTTTATACATATTTAACAACTGTGCTTATGCTTTTCCAGAAAATGGATAATCGCATAAAGTGTGAATGTAAACTATGTGAAATATCATATATTTTGTACAATTCCTTATCGAAGTTCTTTTTTTAGAATCATATCAAAATTATGAATTTTAATAAAGATCCGTAGCCTAATAATAATTAATGCTTATCTATTTTTATTACTCAATATAGTAAGATATTCTATATATAGAATAGTTAACAGAAATAGTCTGATGTTATTAGATTGGATTAATGAGAGGCGGCCTGCTATTAGCTGAATCATCACCGAACGATTTATTGGAGCGATTTCAAACCGATTCGCTCGAAGAGGCATTCTTGCAACTGAGTCAAATGCAGAACGACCACAGGACGATTCCCTCAATCGGGATCAACGACATCAGCATGGATTCCCTTTATAATGACTGCCCGACCAAGGTTTTTCTTTCTTCTAAATCTTATCTCAGTTTTAAGTGCATCGTCATTACTCAGATTTTTCATGTCCTTTAAATAGCTACTAGCTTGGAAATAATTAGATCAAGACTAACAAGTTTGATCAGTGCTAGTAGCCAGTTATTGTTAGATGTAATAAAAAAAAAGAACAAATGATTAAAGATTTCCTGTAATTTAAGCACGTATATAAATTACTTATTAACATTTTGATTAAGTTGATGACAACGCATGTGTCGCGTTCTGATCNCGTTGTGATGCAAATCTTATTCGACTGGAATACACTGAGTAAGAAACTAATGCAGCGATCAATTTTCCTCTACCATTACTCTCGAGACAAATACAGGTATAAAAAACGTATGAATTAAGTTTTTTAACTCTATGATCGTTTTATGCTTAAACGAAAGTTTACGATCGTTTAAAAAAAAAACTGCTTAGAATACTGAGAAATAAATTCACTTTAATTCAATTATCATACAATTCGATACCTTTTCATGCATCACATATATCACGTGTATTAATTAAAGTGCCAGCGATCTGTCCGAAAGTGAACAGCGACAATTTCTAGTTTTTATTTTCCGTTTGTCAACAAGATCTATCACCATCTCATCATATTTTTCAAGATTTCTCATTTTCATCAGTTTGAAATTCTCTGGTTTTGAACTGATTTCCTTTTTGCCATTTTCGAAACAAATAAGTTCAGATCGATTACTATCATTATTGTTATTATTATTATTATTATTATTATTATTATTATTATTATCAAAACTGATGTATTTATTCGAAGATCAATAATACAGATGCGAGCTACTCGAGTGAACACAATTCTTGATCAACTTCCTGAAACTTCTTATTATGCATTATTTACATTCTTGTTTAATAACAAACAAACTGTGGATCTTTATGCAAAATGTTATGACATCAGTCAAGAATTGCATTTTAAATAGAAATTTTTTTATTAATTCAGTTATCTTGATGTTTCTTGTGGTTTTTTATGCACCACGTGTCGTGCTTATATTTTTCGCGCATATAATTTTCTTACAAATACATGAAAGTACACATGAAGTCTAACAAATTCATTTTTCAGAGCCACTGGCAACTGCGTAGTAGCAGGAAGAAGAAGTGTCAGGCTTTACTCGTTAAAAATATGCTTCAATTCGTGCGTCATCCAGGGTAAACAAGAATACTAATAATGATAATTAGCGAGAGGAGTGGGTGCGTATTGATAATGCATGATTCCTTTCCCAGGGGAGTATTGTTCTCGCTTGTACTACCAGTATTACAAATGATACTATTCTTCTACGCGATCGGTCGCGACCCGAAGGGACTGTCTTTATCTATAATAAACGACGAGGCGCATAATTGTGATTACGGTAGATACCGAGGCAATATTACTTACGATGAGAATGATCTAACATGCAGCTTCGTCGACATTAGCTGCAAATTCATACACGGAATAAACAGTTCTGTCTTCAAGAAGGTATGTAAATAAGTTCCAACTATAATTTCATGGAGCTTAGGAGCTCATAATAATCATTGCCCATTTTAATAAAAAGGGTTTAGTGCGTCTTATGATATTCATTTTTTATATGAATATTCTAATTGCTTGGAGATGGAATATTCTCCTATAGAACTGATAAATATTTCTTAACTTATGCCAGGAGTATTACGATACCTTCGATGAAGCAGTGCGGGAAATTCCAAGGGTTAAAAGCGCCGGCACAGTACAGTTCCATAAGAATTTCTCGTACAGCTTGGAAGACAGGATATTAAATTTCATTGATATGGTCGATGAATTTATAGTTAGCAGTCAGATCGTTGTTACCTTGTACAGCCCAGGTATGTAAATTTAAAATGTGATTCAATTTCAAATTCATATTTCTGAACGATATGATTACCACCATTGCAACTTTTTTCCTTGTCTCGTTGAATGTGAATAAAAAAGGAAATTACTGGTTTATTTTTCTAACAAAGTGATTTTTCAATGTTTTTTGCAGACAGACAAATTGCCTTGTTTACGCAGAAGCAACTGCAAGACAGTTTTAGCGACGTATACGAGGAGATCATGAAAGAATGTAGAATTTCTCCAAAATACATCCGTACACCAATACGTGTCCGTATTTAATGAGATGAACATTTATAAGAAACATACATAAAGAACATAAATATTTTTCTCTTTTGATGTTTCAGTACGAGGAGGCAATTTATGGCACCAACGATCAATCTTACGTATCTTTCGTTTATCCAGCATTCATGTTATCGTAAGTATTAGTAGTATTCTGAATTATCAGTCCTCTAACATATTTTTAAATTATTTAAACACTCTTAATACTCTGCAGAACTTTGTTCGTTTTGGCAACGTCAATTTCTTCAAGTATAATTATAACAGATCGTAATTCTGGTGTATGGGACCGAGCCCTAGTTCAAGGTAAGTTTTTTAAACATCATTAATAACTTATTTGCCTATTATATAATTCTGCCTACTCACCGAGCTAATATTATAGATTTATTAACGTAGTAGCATTGCCGAAGATCTGAATTACTATTAACGATTATGCAACAATTCTCTGATAATTTATCCACATTTATTATAATATATTTTATATGTTCGTTTAGTGTATAAAATGATTTACAGAAAGATGATTTCAACTTAATTTTAACTTTAACTTTATTAATGGGTAGAGCCTTTCTTGCTACATAAATAACAATAATTAATACAGTTCTGTGCGTCAGAAAAACAAAAAATAAAATAAGGCATCAGAATAATAATAATTTTAATAGAAATTTTAAACAAATTTAATTAGTATATTCATAAATATTAAATAGAAATATTATAGATTAATAATTAATTTATCCGTATAATGTATGGAAATAGGTGTGACGACAAATGAGATTTTAGTTACCCATCTGATATCGCAGCTCATGATAATTGTTATTCAAGTGTCGACTGCATTATGCATATGCTTCCTGCACTTCGAAGTGGAGTGCAAGGGTTCAATGACCGCCGTAATTTGGCTGACCCTGCTCGAAGGAATCTGCGGAATGATGTTCGGTAAGCGTGCGGATTAATTCGCGAACACGCGTGTCAGAAATTACATAATCAAACTCGAATGTGAGTTGATATCACGAGAACAATCATTCGCAGGTTTCTTAATATCAGTGCTGTTCACCTCGCATACTCTGGTCAATTATGCATCGTCTGGCAGTTTTTATCCGTTGATACTTCTTTGCGGTAAGATTCAAGGTAAGTTTTTTAAACATCATTAATAACTTATTTGCCTATTATATAATTCTGCCTACTCACCGAGCTAATATTATAGATTTATTAACGTAGTAGCATTGCCGAAGATCTGAATTACTATTAACGATTATGCAACAATTCTCTGATAATTTATCCACATTTATTATAATATATTTTATATGTTCGTTTAGTGTATAAAATGATTTACAGAAAGATGATTTCAACTTAATTTTAACTTTAACTTTATTAATGGGTAGAGCCTTTCTTGCTACATAAATAACAATAATTAATACAGTTCTGTGCGTCAGAAAAACAAAAAATAAAATAAGGCATCAGAATAATAATAATTTTAATAGAAATTTTAAACAAATTTAATTAGTATATTCATAAATATTAAATAGAAATATTATAGATTAATAATTAATTTATTCGTATAATGTATGGAAATAGGTGTGACGACAAATGAGATTTTAGTTACCCATCTGATATCGCAGCTCATGATAATTGTTATTCAAGTGTCGACTGCATTATGCATATGCTTCCTGCACTTCGAAGTGGAGTGCAAGGGTTCAATGACCGCCGTAATTTGGCTGACCCTGCTCGAAGGAATCTGCGGAATGATGTTCGGTAAGCGTGCGGATTAATTCGCGAACACGCGTGTCAGAAATTACATAATCAAACTCGAATGTGAGTTGATATCACGAGAACAATCATTCGCAGGTTTCTTAATATCAGTGCTGTTCACCTCGCATACTCTGGTCAATTATGCATCGTCTGGCAGTTTTTATCCGTTGATACTTCTTTGCGGTAAGCATTTAAATAATTAACTATTGGCGTGACGTGCAAATAAGTATTACTGGTTTATCTTATTCAATGATTAATCGATATTTTGTTTGGCACATGAATGCGCTATGCGTTAAGTAAAAGATTAACGTATTCGTAGATTAGATTAGACAGAGGGGTAACAGTATATCATGAGTTTTGATGATTTTAAGGAATAATTTGGCCGATTGAGGGAATACCGAAGTTTCTCCGATGGTTCAGTCTGTTTCTACCGTTGACGATACCAGGGAACTCCCTCAGAGGAATCCTGCAAAAGGGGAACACCGTGGACGAACCGGAAGTGTACATAGGATTCATAATAGTGACCGTATGGATCGCGAGTTTAGTGTTGATTTGCCTGTACCAATTGAAGACAAAGTAAAAGTGAAAGAAAGTAAGCGAACACTTAATCAATAAGAAGAAAACCACGGTGCAATAATTAAAGAAAAAAAATTATGTTTCCCATGACAAGTATCACAGGGTTAAATTCATCTGCTGTTAATTAGTTAGCAAAGGGTTAATAGTTACGGGGAATCGCGTTTTTATACAAAATGATTGTAAAGCGTCGTTTCGATGTTAGCCGATAAGGAATCTAATTTTAATTTAAACAGCGGGTCGCGTATCGAGAGTCGAAGCTGCGTTTGTGATAAAACTTGTTCTTATTGCGATCTTCGTTATTACACGTGCAAAGTATGTACCTACTATTTCGATTTAGGTTTTATCTTAGTTTTTTTCACTGTGTTATAATATGTTGTGCGAATTGTAAGAATAGAGCGAGTTACTGATTGTTGATAGATACGTAAGGAAAGGAATGTTCTTTCAACGACCTGTGCATGTAAAACAGCACGCCTTGTCAGTGTGAAGAAACGCATTTTAAAAAATGTATTTTTTTTTTACTAGTTACTAATTCTTCGATGTTTTTAACTGGTAAAAACTTGTGTTGAGTGGTATGTGTCGGGATTCGTGTCGTTTTACTTTACAAGCACAGACATTACCTCATACTTTTGTTCTTTCGCGAAGCTTTCCGTTTCTACAGTTCTGGGATCACATCCAATAAGTCCAGATCGAAGCTCGATCTATAAAAACGTGATTATCAGACAGTGATCCTACCATGCGACCAGCGTTCGATGACGGGTATTTAAATTAAACACATTGTAAATAGGTAGACGGAACAATAAAATATAGGAAGATGGAACGATTAAATGATGGAATATGCACAGATTTTGGCATCGATTAATTATAATTCTTTCATTTCCGATTTATTTACCTTCTCTTACACATTTTTTTGTCATAGTATACAAACATATACAACGTGCGAACTATACGTGTGTATCTTTATGCATTTTTTTTTCTTTTCCGTAACTCGTTCTTAGGCTGCAGTATATTTATAGATAATTCTACTGGGATACGTCACATCGACCATCGATTCTGGAACGATTCGGCGAAACGAATGGAAAGTAGTGGATGTAGCGAGGAAGAAAACTTAGAAAGGAAATAGTCGAGTCGATACAATTCAAGTTAATATAAATTCAACGATTGTTCTTTCGTCGGTTATGGTTCACCGAAACCATTTCATTGACACCAAGTAAAATATTATCGATGATTCCATAATGCGTTTATCTTTTCGACATTTACAGCCGTTTTTAGCGAACAAGTCTTTTGAATAGAATATTTAAAAGAATGTATGCATCGATTAAGCTTTGTACTCCAAAGATTCAAGATCTGTGTTACATAAATTATTTTCATTCAATAATAAATTTATGATACCCAGTTTGTTAGAAACTTTAGTGTTAAAAAGTTAGTTAAAAATACGTGCAGCGACAAAATCCTTTTCTGGCTTGACGAGAAATACGTCGATCGAGTTTGTCAAGTTCGCAGCCAATTTGCTCTGAAATTTTTTAATTACACTCTGGAAGAACTCGTCAGATTTTTTTTTACACAAAGATCCACTTCAACTTTTAATTACACTCGTGCCAACTTCCGTTGCGACGGGTTGTTAACACTTTCAAAGATCCCCGCTGTCGTTACAGAATCTATCGTTGCGTATGAAAAAATTTTTTCCGATACCAAAGAGTTTTTATATTAAAATCAATTTAAAGTGAAGTCGTAATTTAATTCCGACAGTATAGTAAAGAAGGGGGAACGTAAATCCTTGGAGTGCAAAGTTTGAGTATGAAAACAGAGAAATAAAATCATTTTGCAATCTAAGTATTTGTAGCCTTTATAATTTGTTAAATCAGAAATTTAGTGAAAGTAGAAAAAGTTTAAAAAATATGGATGATTCGCTAAACACGTCAAATTCATTTTTGCGCTTCCGCAAATTCAAACACTCCGTTCTCTCTCACTCATACTCTATCATCCTTCATATTTTGCCAATGTATACAAAATATGTAACTGGTTATTTTGATTTTCCGTTATATAAATCTGCCCTCGTATCGAGAAGCTAAAATCTGAAATCTCTTTTCTTTTGGCTTGCAACATCGACATATTTTGCAGAACCATACAAAAATAGTAGTTGCTTCTAATTTAAATAAATTGGTTGTATCCATATTGTCCTAAAAAATAAATCCGTAATTTTCAACATGGAACTGTCCGCAATTTTTATTTCGACATTAAATTTCAAAAATCACTGACTGAGAATCATAGCGATACAAGTGAATATTTTAAACTATCCAATTAAATGTTATCCAATATTTAAACAATATCATTTCATTAGTTCCAAATATAAATCAATTTTTTAATTTCCTGCACGTTTAGGTATCTCAGAAAATAATTGAAATTTGAAACTCTGTAACTTCGAAAAACATGATTCCTTTTTATAGTCAGAACTCGGACCACACAAATAATCATAGATTATTATATGTTACGTCGCTGTGATTCTCGGCCTGTCAACTGAGCCTATAATTTTGAAGCTGATTATTTAACCGCGTGACCATTGATTTATTTCCGAAACGACATTAAAAATTGGCCGAAACCAGTAAATACCAAAGCATGCGTCGTAATCAATGTGTCATTAACACAAACGTAATTAGACGCCATCGAAGAGACGATGCAATACCTACTGCGATTAGGATTGTCGCGAACATTGCGAAATGGTAATAGTAGACACGCAGTCTATGACAAATGATAGAAGCGATAAACGTTATTCGCGTAAGAAAGTATAAATACCGTTAATAATAACGAGCTTAAATATAATCTTGGTATTACAAAGCACTTGGTTAAAAATTGGTCGAAATTAGATTGAGCTCGGAGTAGAATATCGCTTTTAAAACTGTAGCACATTTAATATGTTTAACAAATGCCCAAGGCTCATAGAAATTTAATTAATCATTTTAATTATTTGTTTCTGAGCTTCGCTTTGTACATTCGCCAGCCCAAAAACGAAATTTGCAATCAGTAACGTACCAGATATTAAGTTCCGTTTTTGATTAATAGTTGAATAATGTTTCTGGACAAGCTTCTGAGTATTTGCAACAATAAGATTGGAATTAGTTTAGAAATCCACACGGTTGGAAATTTATACATTAATACAAACTTTTATATTTGTATTTGCAAGATTTTCTTAGCTCTCATCAGTTATGAAATGCGAATGTTAAAAGGATAGGATAATCTTTTGATAGCAAATAGTGCTGAGGAAGCAATATCCCAAGAAATAATAATAAAATTCTATTCTACAATATCTCATTGTTATTTATTAGATAAATACGATTCCGACGTCAAAACACTTAAAGCTCAATTCAGGTACGAGTCTTTTTTAAGGATTACAAAAATAAGAAAAAAATGTTCCTTACCTAAGTACACAGAATAGCCTGTATTCTTCACTGTTTGAAACATGAAACAATTACCTAATAAAATATTCAAACTTAATATAAAATTATATAACAAAATACTTAATAACAAAACTCTGAATGATTCGAGTAACTCTTTCACTCTCGCAATAAGATAAAAAATTATAAAATAAATTAATTTCATCAGTCCTACTGGTTTCTTCTGAACGAATATGAAATACAAATTATTATAGTTTCACCTGAGAATTAACGAAAGCCCGATCGAGATGGTTGCGATTCAAAATTGATGTTCGATACATGAATGCCGGGATTGAAAATAAATCCGTCAAGCCTCCCCAGCACTGTCGGGCAAATAAAGGGAAGAGAGAAACGCATGTACGTAAATCCTAGTCGCGGCCGGTCGCGCAACCGAACGGAACGTTATATAGACACGCAAATACTAAAGCTCTGAATGTTCACGTAGTAGGCGTGTACGGTTCTTGTTGTTGTTGATGTAGCTGTTGATGTTGTTGCTGTTAGCCGTGCTACTAACGCGACTCGGGCCGTTACTACCGCGATTGTTAGTAGCAGTATTAGTACGTATAGCAGTAAGGCATGGGCCGCATCGGATTGGCATGGGTCGAGCAGCAACGAGACAGTCAACTATCTGTCTTACAGTAGGCATGCAGGTTTTGCTGTACCCTGGAAAACACATATCACATGCCCCATCAGAACCGAACCACGCATCGACTTCTATCACGCCATCGGAATTTCATTTTATCGCTTGTCTCTCGTCTCGTTTCTCTTTCTTCCCTTAAACGTACGACGTCTGCTTCGAACGTGAGAAAAAAATTGAGAAAGAGGCTGGAACTTGATTGCCTTTGAACACGTTCACATACGAATCTGTCAGAGTCGATCGAACTCGACTCACGATTTGAACAGGGGATCTGAGAAGTTTCTCTGGGACACTTAAGATCGATTCGGAGATGTGATTTTAGATTCGAAACGAAAGCTGGAAGACTCAAGATTTTCTGAAGACTCGAAGTGAAGTAAAATTGTGTGGCATATGGAAGGCAGACAGGATTCTCTATTTTAATTTGCATTAATCAAATCCTTCTTAGATCATCCCTGGATCTTAGACATGAATCTTTGGCATTGGTACATGGTAATTACACTAATATCACAAACACTTTTCTACTGCATAAACTACATTAATACTAATATCAACTTGTAATCTGACTTAAACTCTACTTGTTTTCTCAATTCGTAACTGTGCGAAACATTCGGCTACACTACTAATCGAATGCAGCGTGAGTTCCTCGTTTCTCTTTCTACAATTTTTCAAAACGCTTTTTGGCACGAACACTGAACCAAGAAATAAGATCAGTTAAAGACAGGAAGATCTGAAGATTATTATTGGACAGAGCGATTGCATGATAGAAGTCGTGATGGTCAAACACATTTCACATGTCTCACGAAATAATCGAAAAGTACAGACAACAAAGAAACGAACGATACAGGAATATAGAAAAAAGAAGCGGAGTCGGTCCAAAAAGATACAAGGCCGGCCTAAAGCCGTTTCCTTTTTTTCTAATCGTACTCAGGAAGCACTTCTCTAGTGAATTAACCCTTTGCGGTCGAAGGCCGGTATCATTCCAGGTAACACTCTGATATAATCATTTACGATTCTTCGCATCCCGATAAAAATAAATAGAGAGACGTATCTTTTCTAAAAATATATGAATAAATAATTGCGATCTCATTCATTTTTATATTATATACGATTAATGAGTTGCGTCCCCAAAGGGTTAAACAGTGAATACCGTCAGCTTGAGCATTTTTTCGCCACCCTCGTCTATCTACGTTACAATACAAATAACAAGAAGAGCGGAACGTAGTTTGCTCGGTACGGACAGGGGTATTACAAAAATTAGGCTTGCGTATTAATACTAACAAAAAGGGTCGTGATCAAAAGAGGGGTGGTAGTGTTCGAAAAAAAAGGTCACTTAACTAACGATGAAAGTTTGAAAACACGATCGACCTCGAGTTTTATTCTTAATAAAAAAATCTGTGCTCTCTCACAAACGTTAAGATTAGACTCCTTCGATTTCATGAACCGTTTTCAAACTTTATCTACTTGTGAGGGGAAACAGATGAAAAAAAGTCGTTTCATTCGCAAAGATAGTGGCTCGCCGAAAATTACTGGCAAAATGGAAATTAGGCACTATTAAAAATACAGGTACGCTTAAAAAGCTCAGCGGTTATACCAAAACGAAATATTCATTTCCATTGCACCTAAACGTTGCGATTAAGCCCTGCGAATCCTTGTTAGGACACTTTCAGGCTTTATAGTTTTCTAAGTGGAAGGAAACGAAATATCAAGGTATTACTTTAAATAGAATCTTCTATCTATATTCTCTATCATTCAACAAGCGGTATGATCACAGTTAGATGCAGTGGAGTTCGTCGACGCGGTCAGAAAATATTCGTAAAAAGATAGCAAAGACGATCGTTGGATTTCTCAAAGCGAGTCTTACGACAAAGATAGGCGCATGTCACCGTGCAAACAAGATACAAAGAAAATATGAAAAAGGAAGGAGAGGCAAAGAGAAATAGAGAGAGAGAGATAGAAAGAGAAGAAGAAAGACTAAATAGGAAACTGCGCTTGTCAGATGTTTTATTATAGGAATTTCTCGAAGGAAAGGAACACTATTGTTCCTCCCTCGTAAAAACGTTCCGATGTGGGACGATGTGACGGAATCAAAGAACGTTTTCTTATCGTCGTCTCTCCCCTTCCCTCAATCTCTCCTCGGACTTTTAGTCAGAAAAGTATTCTCGACTTAAAAATCATCATACCGAAATATGCCGTTCGAGAGATTAAAAAACACGATGTCTACAAAGGTATCAAAAAACAATTGGCACGTTCATAATAAAAATGTGTGTCTTGGCAGAGGTGTGTGTGTGTGTCTGTGTGTTCGTCTGTATACAGGCGTGTAAACCGCAGTCAATTAATTAATCAATTAATTAATGAAACGTCAGATTCGCCGAACAGACGTAATTCATCATCTTGGATTGACACGGCTTGGCTCCGATTTCGAAACGGAATCGCGTGATTATTATTATTATTATCTTCGTTTTTCATAAGTCCTTCTTCATACGGCGAAATGTAAACCGATGAGATCAGCAAGTTCCATTGGTAGCGACTTTAATAAAAGAATCAATCACGTTCTTCGCGATCGATGTACCGCAACCCATCGTAGCGTATTACTTATTTACGTAGTTTGTAGAATATTTATAATAAATTTGAAATCGCTTTTCTTTCGTTCAATATTGACGAGTTAATTTTAGGATTGTCTCGATAACTTGCTGTCCTCGGTGCTCGTGCGCAGTCCAGAATCAATTCCTTTTTCTATCATCTCCTTGCGACGATTTCTCGATCGCTTCAGTTTTACTTCACCTCCGTCAAATGTTTCTCTCCAACGCACGCAACAACGAAACACCTCGTGATTTATTTAATTCGCTTAATATCATAATTCAGCGATTCTTAAATCAGTTCGTTAACAGAATATTAACATATATGTATATCGTTTCTTCTTTCGCTGGCCGTTTCTTTTAGAGGAATTTCTCCAACAGCTCTTCTATTCACGACGATCAACGTGCGATTCAACAATTTCACGCTCTCTCAGATCTCACAATGTCTCTTCTCGTTTCAAACTCTTCAAGAGTGTTGTCGCGCGAACACCATCATTATTAATTAAATAGAATCTGTGATTAGGATCAAATTATAACATTCTGGCACTCCCTCCTCCCTCGGGAAAGAACCTGTTTCCCGAGCAATAAATATATTATATATTCTTTGTATATATGTATATGTATAGATACATATACGTCACTGATCTCTATGGAACACTGGTTAGCGGATGTGAAATTGAGTACCACAGACTAGGTAGCCAACCATACCAATTCACTGTCCAGTGTTCTATAGAGACTAGTGAGATACGTATATTCGTTTAACTATGTCACTATCGTAATATGAAAAATCTCGTGTTCCTTGAAGACGATATATCGATCAGGATTATCACAACGGTTGATAAGTTCGCGTCCTAGGGTTTGCAGCTGGTCTAACAAGAGTTCAAACTAATTCTGTGTCGTGTATATAATAATATATGTATACCGTATAATATATATATATATAATTATATATATATAATATCTTGTAACTCTTTTTGTTTGTAACTAATGTG
>NW_017151492.1:730039-756750 GCF_001652005.2 Ceratina calcarata | reverse complement strand
ATCGACGACTCGTAAATTTTCGAACTGCTGACCGTTTTCTGTCCGCCCGATCGAGACTTCTCTTTCCTGGGACTCCTCGCTCTCGAAGATTTCGATACAGTCTTGTAAAACGTTTCATCCGACTGAGTGCCTGAATCGGTGCACCTCTTTTCCAATTTCTCGACCTTCTTCACTCGTCTCTCATCGCTTTCGTCTTCGTACACGCGAATAGGTTCGTTCTTCGTCTTCCTGGGGCTCTTGCGCGAATTCACGACGGACTTCACGTACTTACCATCGATTTCCAGGCTCGTGTCCCTCTTTGAAGATTTTTCGTCGATGGTCAAAGAATCATCGGAAAAATCTTTCGATCCGTCGTCGATTATTTCTTGTATCTTCACGGTGCTCTCGTCGCTCACCGACGACGGAACAGGTGATTGCACCAACAGGCTCAGTTTATCGATACTACCGTCCGACTCGCCCTTGTATATCGTGATCTCCCCTTTACCCTGTATCCCATTCTCGTCGACGATCAATGTTGCGCCGTCCTTATCGAAAGAATTGTGAATCATCGCACTGACTAACACTAAGACCTGCGTGTTCGAGCATAGAACACCGTCGTTGAGGAAGCCGTCCTGATCGTCGCTTCCCCTTCGATCGGCGAGCTCGTCTGCGAGGGGCGGAGCCTCTACCAAACTCTCAATAGAATCTGTCGATTGCTGTTTGTCTAATCGCGAATGTTTCTGTTTGTCCTGAACCTCGTCCTCGGCTGTGCCGTCCAAGCCGTACCCAGTGAGTCTGTAGTCCTCCTTGTCCACCTTAAAGTCGGATAAGGCGCATTCGTGGCGTCCACCGTGATCCATAGCCGATATCGTCGAGGACGAAACAGCCGAGGACGAGATCGATCTGTCGCGATCTTTGCTACTCCTTAATCCTACTTCGGCGATGTCATGCTCGACGCGAACTATATCTGTATCGTCCGACGCAGCTACGCTGCCTTTAACTTTGACTACCGGTCTCACGCTAGGTTTAACGAGATTCTCGCGTTTCGACGAGGTGGCGACGGTTGGGGACACCTCCTCCAGCTGACTCGACCGGGGCTCTACCCTGACCATCTTCCTGACTCTCTTATCATCGTCAGCGAAACCTACCTCGTCGAGGATCTGCGACTCGCCGGTTTCGGTGGCGATGATCTGTTTCGCGAGACCTGGATACGCGGCCTTCGCGGTCGTTACGTGTTTGGCGTTACCGTTCTCGGTGACTAGCGCGCTAATGAATTTCTCGCGCGCCTCCTCGAGACCGCCGGCGACGCCGGCGTGACGGGAGGAGACGCAGGCGACGTTCGTCGCGTTCTGGATATTCTTACGCAGAACGGCGTCAGGAACGTCGATGGATATTATTTCGATCGGACTCGGGGATTCCATGGTAACGTCGGTAGGCGACGGCGTGAGAAACGTGTTTTGATACTTAGGATCAATGGTCAAGTAATTGTTCGCGTTCGGCGAGGTCAGTTCCAACTTACTTCAGTGTCCAAGTAGATTGGCAGCGTGAAAAACAAGACACTATTTTTTACATGATCTTCGTTAGATTCGTGTTCGGTAGCAGTCCGATTCAAAGGCAAAGATGTTTCATCGATCTCTTTATTGAACGTATGATTTTTAAGGAATTAAAACATACTGATTTCTCGAAAGATGTTTCTACTTTAATGGAACATTCCTTCGCCCGTGAATCGGTAGTCTTACTGCATTTACCAAATTAAATATGACTATCCAAAAACGTAACAGAAGGTGTGTAAAATATACGATTATTAAAATTTATTCGTAATTACAGAAAATAAGTTGTAGAAATTCGACTTTAAAAATGGAAGACTCTTCATAGACTAAATTAATATATTGTATTATTTATACAAAACTTGTTAACCCTTTTAACACTCAATAAAGACAAATGCTTCACAAATATTATCCATATGTAAAAGTATGATAACAACATAATCTTTGTTTATACAGAGTGATTATATATGTACATATGTATAACANATATAATATCTTGTAACTCTTTTTGTTTGTAACTAATGTGAGCGATTTTTTTCGTTGAGTTTAATTCCTTCATTACAGTGCGGTTTCTTTCTCGCTGATTATCTTGATTCCATGCTTGGTCAAGATCATCTTCACCGTCTCGTTGTCCCTGACCTTCGGGTTTTCGATCCAATTCACGCCCTCCTGTATCTCGTCCTCCCTACCTAAACTCTCCGTCAGCGAATCCAAATTATCCGCGGAGTCCATGTATCGAACGTTGTCCGCCGACCTCTGCAACGATTTGCATCTCCTAGAACTCCTGGAAACCCGTATGTTATCCGCGGACCCAATCAACTTGTTGTTTTTCGGCCTGAGAACTTTCTCGTTACTCTTGGAAGACGGTTTCGCTAATTGGAGATTATCCACGGAGGAGTAGCGTCGTTTATCCTGAGAAACGTTCACAGGATCTTCGATCGGTTTCTTTTTTAACAAAGATCCCTTCCGATTCATGCGTCTTGTGCCACTGGCCAGGATGGCCACTTCGTCCTTAGGAATAAAATATTTACTATTATCCCACGTTTTCTTGGAAATTTTCGAATCGGAGATAGTGAAAGACTTCGATATTTGCTCCTCTCTGTCAGGCTCGCTCAGCTTTCGGTCGTCCATCGATTCAGAGAGACACTGAAAACCGCAGTTCTCAATTTCGAAGCTGTCTTCGTCCAAAGACGGATCGGTTATCGCGCTGTCACCGAACCTGGAGCTATCCTTGGGAAGACACATCGAGGAAAGGTCGAGTACATGGCTCATGTCCACGGGTTCTCTGGAGAACGACTCTTGATCGGGATACGTGGAGCACATCTTGCTGCAGATCTCGCAGACCTCGTACATCTGATCGCAATCCGCCGACGAACAGACCAAGTTCGGATCTATCCCGGCTGTCGATTCTTGCAAGTTCCAAGAGCTGCATATGTCGCATTCCGTCGAGTCCTCGTCGGCAATCGAACTGCAGTTCGAACGCAAAGTGTAGAAATTGTCGTGGACCGGACTGCCGATTATCTCCTCCGTAGCTAAGGACATCTCGTTCCCGTAGCAACAGACGGAACAGAATTCATCGGTTTGCATGTCCAGCTCGTTAGTCGTAATTAACTGAGAGGTGCTGTCAGCTTTCGAAGGATCTTCGTAGCAGACCTCCTGCATCTTCTTGAACGACTCGTAACTCTTCGATTTCTTCGAGAACATCTCCTCGCCCTTGGCTCGTCTTCTAGAAGCCGTCCTCGAATCGTTCGTCGTGATCACCGAATCCAAACTGCCCTTCAGTGGTTCGTCGTGCCGCTTCGCTTTCTTCATTCTCTCGTCGCCGACGATCGACGACTCGTAAATTTTCGAACTGCTGACCGTTTTCTGTCCGCCCGATCGAGACTTCTCTTTCCTGGGACTCCTCGCTCTCGAAGATTTCGATACAGTCTTGTAAAACGTTTCATCCGACTGAGTGCCTGAATCGGTGCACCTCTTTTCCAATTTCTCGACCTTCTTCACTCGTCTCTCATCGCTTTCGTCTTCGTACACGCGAATAGGTTCGTTCTTCGTCTTCCTGGGGCTCTTGCGCGAATTCACGACGGACTTCACGTACTTACCATCGATTTCCAGGCTCGTGTCCCTCTTTGAAGATTTTTCGTCGATGGTCAAAGAATCATCGGAAAAATCTTTCGATCCGTCGTCGATTATTTCTTGTATCTTCACGGTGCTCTCGTCGCTCACCGACGACGGAACAGGTGATTGCACCAACAGGCTCAGTTTATCGATACTACCGTCCGACTCGCCCTTGTATATCGTGATCTCCCCTTTACCCTGTATCCCATTCTCGTCGACGATCAATGTTGCGCCGTCCTTATCGAAAGAATTGTGAATCATCGCACTGACTAACACTAAGACCTGCGTGTTCGAGCATAGAACACCGTCGTTGAGGAAGCCGTCCTGATCGTCGCTTCCCCTTCGATCGGCGAGCTCGTCTGCGAGGGGCGGAGCCTCTACCAAACTCTCAATAGAATCTGTCGATTGCTGTTTGTCTAATCGCGAATGTTTCTGTTTGTCCTGAACCTCGTCCTCGGCTGTGCCGTCCAAGCCGTACCCAGTGAGTCTGTAGTCCTCCTTGTCCACCTTAAAGTCGGATAAGGCGCATTCGTGGCGTCCACCGTGATCCATAGCCGATATCGTCGAGGACGAAACAGCCGAGGACGAGATCGATCTGTCGCGATCTTTGCTACTCCTTAATCCTACTTCGGCGATGTCATGCTCGACGCGAACTATATCTGTATCGTCCGACGCAGCTACGCTGCCTTTAACTTTGACTACCGGTCTCACGCTAGGTTTAACGAGATTCTCGCGTTTCGACGAGGTGGCGACGGTTGGGGACACCTCCTCCAGCTGACTCGACCGGGGCTCTACCCTGACCATCTTCCTGACTCTCTTATCATCGTCAGCGAAACCTACCTCGTCGAGGATCTGCGACTCGCCGGTTTCGGTGGCGATGATCTGTTTCGCGAGACCTGGATACGCGGCCTTCGCGGTCGTTACGTGTTTGGCGTTACCGTTCTCGGTGACTAGCGCGCTAATGAATTTCTCGCGCGCCTCCTCGAGACCGCCGGCGACGCCGGCGTGACGGGAGGAGACGCAGGCGACGTTCGTCGCGTTCTGGATATTCTTACGCAGAACGGCGTCAGGAACGTCGATGGATATTATTTCGATCGGACTCGGGGATTCCATGGTAACGTCGGTAGGCGACGGCGTGAGAAACGTGTTTTGATACTTAGGATCAATGGTCAAGTAATTGTTCGCGTTCGGCGAGGTCAGTTCCAACTTACTTCAGTGTCCAAGTAGATTGGCAGCGTGAAAAACAAGACACTATTTTTTACATGATCTTCGTTAGATTCGTGTTCGGTAGCAGTCCGATTCAAAGGCAAAGATGTTTCATCGATCTCTTTATTGAACGTATGATTTTTAAGGAATTAAAACATACTGATTTCTCGAAAGATGTTTCTACTTTAATGGAACATTCCTTCGCCCGTGAATCGGTAGTCTTACTGCATTTACCAAATTAAATATGACTATCCAAAAACGTAACAGAAGGTGTGTAAAATATACGATTATTAAAATTTATTCGTAATTACAGAAAATAAGTTGTAGAAATTCGACTTTAAAAATGGAAGACTCTTCATAGACTAAATTAATATATTGTATTATTTATACAAAACTTGTTAACCCTTTTAACACTCAATAAAGACAAATGCTTCACAAATATTATCCATATGTAAAAGTATGATAACAACATAATCTTTGTTTATACAGACTGATTATATATGTACATATGTATAACATTATTAAATATTCTTAAAAATAGAACAGAGTATTAACAATTATTTTTTAATTAACTTTTCACGCCATTTAAACTGTAAAAACATTTATGCAATGTGTATTGCATTTATATAACGAATGTTGAATATTTTTAGTCCTCTTTAGAGTTTATCTTATAGATTATCGGCAATTAAACATAAATAACGCGTCGATATTATTGAGAATTAAAAGGGATAATTGTTGATCAGAAAATATACAGATACTTTATACAAAGACTTTACAATATCTTATTAGATTAACCAATTCTGTATGTTCTGACTCACCAACTATGTGGAATATGAATGCTATAAAAATATATACTTCTCATACAAAATACATAAAAATAAATTCTTGTTTACACCTATACTGAAGCATACCCTATTAAGTCTCGCCGCTTATTTATGTAAATTATCGTTACAAATGAATTACGTTTAGACTCACATTGATGATGCTGTTGATTTCGCGTCATAAATCCCGTGTTTATAGACATAATCGATCACAGCATCTGGTAAAAGATACCTGACACTCTCACCTCGTTTTAATGCCCTCCTTATCCTAGTTGAGCTGACTTCGTTCGGTATCCACTCGGTCACTATGTATATATTGTGCTGCAGAGAAATAGATCACGACAAAAGTTAAACAAATGCAAAAATCATACACGACGAGCATAAGCGTAGTTAAATATCTAGTTACCATGTGTTTCGATAAAATATCTGAATCATATATAAACTTATTCGGATTAGAACCTTCTCTTGTAATAACCACGAGACCATGTTCTCCAACAATGGAATCAATCTGCAAATTGAAAGGTATAATGTATATTTTTTTTATTAAATCAATGTAAATCCATTAAATTACTTAGCATATTAGCTTACATCTTCTTCAGCCCAGAGATTGTAAACTCCGAAACTCTCTAGTAAATCAGCACCACATAACAGTTTAATTTGTATCGGTGTACGATCTGTACTGTTTTTCACATTTTCTGGAATCCATTCAAGATCTTCCGGTGGTACGTTGAGTTTAACATTATTCGAATCAAAGAGCAATGAGTTCAATAAGTTCTGGTGATGCTGCAAACATATCCTGGTCTTTGTCCAACCATTCTGTCTGGTTTCCCAAGCGCTTAGTTGAATCCAATCACTGTTTTGCAAGGCCAGCCTTAACATAGCACACCTGTGTGTCGCACTAGCCAGTTCTTTCTTAGCATAAGCATCGTGTACAGGAGACATTATCCCACCAACTACAATATGCGTTCCCATCCTGTGAAGATGGTCCCTGGCAATTTCTGTAAATAAAAGATTATGTACAATCGAACACAATAAGTCTGACTTAGAAGCAGTATTAAAATTGAATTTCATAGAAGAGAATTCGATGATTGTATAGAAGTCTAATCCGAGTTCGTAACAAGCAACTGTATTGTTTACATTTCTTATGTTAACAATGCTACAGTTCATTCAGACAACGAAGTATGACATTTTTATAAAATAAATCTAAGATGCATATAACCAAGCTTTTCGTAAAGACTCGATATTGATTGTAAGCAATGATATATATGTACCAAACATTCTTAAATGCATGTTCGTCGGAGGGTTATAACTGCCACAGGACATAAGAATAACACGCGTTGGTGCCATTTTTTGGTCGTCTGTCCCGCAGCATGTGATGACAACAGTCTTACTGTGCTGAGTGAACCCTCTTCTTGTCGTTATCTGCTGGCGGAACGCGAAACATTTAGGTTGATACGTAATAATGCGAGATAGATCGTTACGCAGACCACCGTAACGGGCGACCACACCGCACGAACTGCACACTGGCTGACGTATCAGCCATATTTGAGACGGTCGCACGACGGGAGTCAACTGAGAAATTTTTCTGAGCATAATCTCAACGAGTAATATCTTCTACGCTCATTAAGATCTACATTATCATGTATCTTTATCATTTTTTTTGTAGATACCGACGACTACACTAGTCAATCAGCTAATTTATAAATGCTAGTCAGTTGTTAATTTGATGCAAGTCTGGTATCGCCATTTCGGTTTTAAAAAGTTCTGTCAGTTAGGATCCACTGTATTGACTTAACACAAAATTCATCTATATCGGTAGTATTTGACTCGTGGAAACGTCTATTGTTTCGTGCGAAAGGGAAATGATAAAAGATGAACTCTAACTCACTTACTGAATCTGAATCGGTGGAACTGTGTGGACATTTGTAGTGAGTAAAATTAACGGCTATTTTGGATGACATTTGCATGCTATTTGTATCATTTTTGACGAATGTAAGATAAGATAGCATCCCTTTTTATTCAAATATGTGAAGGGCAAGAAATACTTTTTCTTAACTTTCTTCCAAACGTAAACCCTGAATTAGAAATTTTTTGTGCAAGTCCAATCATTCACATTCGTTACAAATCTCCCAGGTAATACGCACGCTTATCATCGTTTATTTCAAATTCTAGCACGGACGTATCTTCAGGATGAGTCAGCAGTGTCGACGGTATTAGCTTGCGGAAAGGTATTCTTGATTATTCTGCGATAGGTGAGTCGTAAATTTTCCACGCCGCGGGTTTATATCTCGAGAAAGTTGACTACGAGATTGAATTATGAAATTACAAAATATTTTCTCGATACCATCTAATGACGTGATATTAATCTCCGCAACAGTAGAATTTCCTACAGTTTAAATTAATAATTATTTATTTCCTTAACGACAAACCAAGGAAAATAATTCAATAATCTTTATGCATAAATATAATTTGAAACATTTATTATTCGTGAAACGAAGAATCGAAAAATGTTTTTAACAGTGCATACAATTGAAGCTGTTTCATTGACTGCACGTACTATTTCGAGGAGACAATTTTAAGCGAGATGCTCTTTATTCAGATTTCCTCATTTGATTAGAATTTGCCACTATTTATTTTAAATAGTGTCAGTACATTTATTTTTATAATGTTTGGTGTTATTAGTGAGTACTTTAATTGTAATTGAAGAATGCCACATTTATAAAATACAAGAGAGAAGAGTTTAAGGTAAGTGAAACTGAAGAATGTTATACATATATTATATAGTTACTTTATAATTTCCTGTGTGCGTTTTATTTTAATTCATATGAGAGTTCAAGAAGTATTTGAGAAATTGTATATACATGGACCAAGGAATTTTCTTCTTGATTCTTCCTTTGATGGACGCAACTCCTTTTTATTTCTATCTTTAAGCGTTTCTCTTGTATGAAACGGTACTATTGACATTTACGAGATCACAGAAGTCTGAACGCTCGCGTCCCGAAATATAACCAGTTTAATAATTCCAACTATCCTTGGCCCGAGATCGAATCCATCCCTGCTGATCGTCGTTTTGTTTACATACCTTCGGTCAAGTAGACTCATCTCAAACAGAGCGATGATATCGACTATTCTATATTTGCCATTACAATGTGAAGTATTAAAAAATGCAACAACGTGTTGATTAAGATCTATTCTTACTTCAAATACCAAAGCTTAATCTCCAGCTATTCAGTCGCTTCAGTAGAAGTTTTTTAACTAGGACAAAGAATTCTATTTTGCAGCGGGAAAAATTCTATGTAGACATCCACCACTGCTGTTTCTATTTTTTTTTAAATGTCCCGTAACTTTTACATCATACACGAGTTGAAAGTTGCACCGGATAGTAGAGGGTCAAGTGATAAAATGAAAAAGGCGTATTTTTACGTGACTGATACGAAATGTGTTAAGTAGCGCGTGCTCGTGATGCATGCTTTCGCAGAACTCGGTCGCCCGGAGGCCGAAGCTCGAAGGGCTCCGGGCTCCGCTGCGGCTTGTTGGCTGTATTTCGCTTCGAGGGGCCGATTGCGCTCGCTGGTCGTAATTAGTGGGGTGCGTAGCAACGCGAGCTTCACCGTCGTTACGTCACGAGCCCCGGCAGAGGTGGACGACAGGCATCCTTTGTGCGGAGGCACACACGCTTCTCTCGAGCCAGCTAGGTCTAATGACGTCACGCGCGTTCGTTCTCCCCGGGTCTTCCATCCCGTCGATCCAATTCGGTGACGAACTTACCCCCTGACGTTCCCAGATCTTGTTACACTCGTCGAGTACTCGCGGACGGGAGTATTTTTGCCGTCGGAACAGGCGGATGCGCATGTTTCCTCCGGATTGAACTCGGGGATGAGCACTTGGTTTTTGTCCGGTACCTCTCGTCTCGCGTTTCTACTATTCTGGGATTGCAAGCGCACTTTCTTTAGGGAAGAGGAACTCGCAGGAGATGAACTCCGCTGAATTAGCGCCCGCTTCGGTTTCCAGCCGAATTGAGATTCTCGCGCAGACTTAGCGTCACGTGTTAGATAATAATACGTTTGAACAATGATATCAACATGATTTGAAGAAATTTTAAAGGCAGTATTTGAAATCATTTTGTAGCTAAATGAATATTTGATAATTTCGCATTTCCATTATGGGTATTATACTTACTTCAACGATATGTATGCGTAAATATCCATCGTTCGATATGCTGAACTGGTTGCACGCACTTTTGCGCATTATTTATCAGGGGATTTGCGAATATACGAAGCGCGATGCATAATTATTGTACATTAAATGCGTGCCATGATCAAACAGTTGAATATTTTAGTACTTCGAGGCATTTCCATTCTAAAGCGGAGCTGTGTACACTTAAGCTCATGCTCACGCAACCGGTCCCGGACTAATTCAATAATCTGGCATATTGGCAGGATAACGGGTCCGTGTGCGTACGCGTTATCATATCGGCGTCGCGACTCGATCGCGGCTCATAATAAATTAAAACCCTCGGCCCTAGGAAAGAACGGGCGATGGTACCGTAATTTTTGCTCACGAGTTAGAAATCAATACTCTGATACGGTTATAAATCCAGGAGATGGCGACAGAACGCGCGTATCGCGTTTGATCTTTCGCGCTCAGAACAGAGAAAGGCAGGCGAAATCGCACGGAGGAACAAATAAAAACGCGAGATCGACACGTGCGCGCCGAAAGATAACTTATCTTCGAAGCCGTAAAAATAACCAGGACCGTAACGCGACGCGGATTTCAATTTTGCCACGGCTGGCCTCGCGGTATGCATTGCCGTTTCGAATTCCAAAGAGAAGAACACATTCGCGATCGCGTAAAAACAGATAGCGCGGATCATATTGAATCTCGCTCGAGATCTAGGCTTGGGCACTACAGAGGAATGAGAAACTGTTGTAGCATTTTCTTTCTCCACGTTGATTCGGAGCGAGTGTGTAAAGGGGAAGTAAAAAGGACTCACGGATCATAATAATACACAAATTTTATTTTATTCATTTTTTTCTTCCCGCAGAATCGAGGAAATCATTTCTTGAGAGAACAAAACCTCTGCAATATGAATAGCAGTTACAAGTAAATATTTACAATAATATAAGTGGTTGCCTTTCTTTTTTTTTTGTGATTTTTGCTTCATCATCTGTTTCCTGTTTTCTCTGTTTTCTGGTTTATTACTCCTACTTTCGCACTGTTAATGATAATCGATAATGATAATCAATTAATTAATTAAGAATAATAATGATAATTATAAGAATCGTACTGAATCATCATACATCCACCCGGTAAATGGAGGTTCGATCGTAGGCATACCAATCGATCATTATCGAATCGTGACAATATTGACAAATTGACAGAACGTGCCTTCAGTTTTTGTTTAACTTGCTTTGTAATCCATTTCATTTCTATTCCTACCTCAGCCCTGACTTTGCAGTTCGTTAGTTTCATCGTTTCACGCATTATACCCGCCTTTCGCGCCTGTTCTTACTCACATCATTTTCACCTCCAACACATTTCTCTTTGCTGAAACTCTCAATTTTTTAGGCGTATATATCCAGTAACACGCGCACCAAGATCTCTCTTCGTCCTCTCTCTTACTTACATTCTCTCACGTTTTCTACCAGTATTTCGCCTAACGCATATTCATATGTTCTCCGAACCCTCCCAAACTTTTGTTCAAAGCCCTGCTTCAACCTTTCATCATTGTTTCTTCGCTACCCACTTCCCGTTGGTTTTCGCGACACTGTCGAAAATTTCGGCGAGTATCCCGAACACTCCACGCCCGCTTCTCTTTCTTCATTTTATTTTTATCAGTTCGTTAAGATTAAGTTCGCTAAGCATCCCCTAACCGTTGATTAAATGCTCATCGCGACGAGAGATTTACTCCCTGTCTCGGTACGGTGAATCACTCGTTTCCTGTTCTCACCCCTCCGTTCCATTCTCCCTTGCACATACGCTCCCCCTCCCTCTCTCTCTCTCTCTCTCTCGCTCTCTCATTTGATCCGTTCCGTTTCGCGAAAATTCTCCTGGATCTCCAGCGCAGGCAATCCTCTTCCGCGCTCACCTGTCCTGCGCGATTCCCTCATCCCTTTTTCCCATCCCCACACGCTCGCTCCTGTTTCTCCCCTTCTCAAGCCGTTTCGTCGGTTTAAAACCGCTCTCGTATGCTCACCCACCTCTCGAGGATCGTCCTTGCCCGGGCTCTCGTCGCCTCCTCTCTCCCACCCCCTCGCCTTCGCAATCTCTCGCCCCCGGGGGCCAGAGAGACGTTTTTTTGTTCGTGGCAGCTTTACGTGGCTCAACAACGACCGAGGAAAGGACCGCAGTTTTCGTCTGAAGGAGTATCGCCACGCGGCAATTGCGCGAACGCAACGTCGGCACCGTGAAACCTACGCTTTTACCATCCACCCTTTCGTTCCCTCTCGCCAGCCCTATCGTACCCCCTTTTTCTGGCTAACCCGTTACGCTCCGGTTCCTCGTCAGCCTTCAAGTTTCCCTTCAGCGAGTGGAATTCGAATTTTCGAAATGCCCTGAGATAAGGTCAGTTCGTTCAGGTCACCGGACGAGTAGAGTCAAATGCACCGGGACGTCAGGACCGTTTCCTCCCTCGGAAAGAGTCCCCGGAAACGGCTCTGCTCGCGGCTACTCTGGTGACGGGATTAAATACATACATATGTAGAGAGTTTATTAGCGATCATCTGCCGCGACGATCTCGCTCGTCAATAGAAATCTACTTGATTTCGCTATGAGAAATCACTGATCGCGTCCGACGCTAGAACTTGGGAAACTTTCGGCTGCGAGGAATCGGTGACTCGGTTTTTAACTTGCTACGAACGATCCTCGAGTTACAAATCGTTTACAAATAAATCTACGCGTGATAACTTCTGTGGTTGGGTGGAACAGGAGACGACTCACTCACATTCTCCTCTCTCTCTCTCTCTCTCTCTCTCTCTCTCCCCATCTCTATCTCTCCGTTTCTTACGAAATGTCTTTTGTTGTTTTTTGTCTGTTTCATCGTTTTCGTTTTGTTACTTTTTTTTGGTATTTTGTTTTCTCTGAAAAAGAAAAGCCACCTCGTAATAATAACACGTTTCGACGACGCGCTGTGTTGGGTTATTAAAATGGTTCTGTTGACCGTTTTCCATGTTCTCCTTTCATCGTCGTTACTCGCCTTGAACTTTTCCACGACGGACTTCGTCGTTTTCGATTTTTCTCGTTTTCATTTTTTTTTTTTTTGTCGTTAAATAGTAATCATCTAAACAATGAAAGCGGCAAAACGTCTCGAGGAAAAAGGTGTCCCTGAGCGCGACGGAGGGAGACGACGACGACACAATGCTTCTTTGGGAGGGAGAAAAAAGACCGCTCGTCGCCCTTCGTCGTCTTCGTCCCTTTCACGCCCACGATTATTTTTTTTTTTAGTCGCACCTGCGCAGGACTGCGTGACACGTCCAGGTTACGGTGAAAAGGATTAACTATAATATGCTCGATGATACCGGTTTCGGAAGGTTCTACTGATTCGCTCCTTTTAACTTTTTACTTATTTTTCTTCCGCCCGTTCGTTCGTTCGTTCTTCTTGTTTCGCTTCTAATTTCATTTCGGTTCTTTCATTTAACTTTGCTCAGTTTTGTTTTCTTTTTGGCTGCTCGAAGAAAGAGTACGTTAAGACGAGATAGTCCGGACGGACCGAGTCCGTCCTGCGCAGGTATTCGTAAAAAGAGGGACGCTCTTCTCAAAAAGTTGCATCATTTGTGAAATCGCATCAACTAAGTTCCTATGTTCTTTAAATTCTTATTACAAGTACGGTAGTAATAGTAGTAGTAGTAGCAGTAGTAGTAGTAGTAATAGTAGTAGTAGTATTATTAATAGTAGGTTTTCTTCACTTTTTTTTATTCGTTTTTATGTTTAAGCATTTTTTTATCGTTTAGTTTTTCTGGTTCTGATAATCTAATAGACATCTAAAAATAACAC
Organism: Ceratina calcarata; assembly: GCF_001652005.2. Lineage (NCBI taxonomy): Eukaryota > Metazoa > Arthropoda > Insecta > Hymenoptera > Apidae > Ceratina > Ceratina calcarata. The sequence goes on along the minus strand of NW_017151492.1, from coordinate 743,090 downwards.
CCATTTTTTCATTATTATTTCATATTTGTATTTTTCCTCCTTATCTTCGTCCATCATCTTTTTTTTTGTTTTTACTTTTAGTTTATCGATCAAGTATTACTTAAAGATTCCTTAAACGTTAGACTGAGGGCCGCGTGATACGCACAGTGAGCTCAAGCGTTTCGCGATCGATTTCGCTGTGTTCGAGGGGAAAATAAATGAAGAAACAAAACGTCTGATCTCTCGGTGGTTTCCGTTCCAGAGCCGCGTCGTATAAATCGATTCTATTCGAACGAATCGCGTGTTCGTCTTCGGAATTGGAAAAGGCGCGTTTCATTCTCAATTAAACGCATAAAACTCGACGGTAGTTTAGAACGAATGACGAACGTTTATTTTTTTTTTCTTATTCTCACCCGGCGCGACACCGAGAGACGATCGAGTGATCGAAAACTTCGTGACACCCTTGAGCTCGGAACGAACCGCAGCTTTTGCGTACCATCGTTTGAATTATACACCTTACATATATTTCTAGCGGCTGGAGTAACAAGTTTTTTTGTTATTTTTCTCGTCCGTTTTGTCAGCTCAATACTGGATTCAATTCATATTGCTGCTGTTATGATCTGTGCCCACACCGTCGTTCGCGATAAATCATTCACGCTAATTAACGCTAACGTCCAATCCCTCCCCGAAGCTTTGTCTCTGTCTCTTTTATTTCCTCCCCTTCAATCCCTCCTCACACACGTGCCTGAGACTTTCCCAGATTTTTATGCGTCGGTGCATCGATCTTTCCCGTTTACGCCCTCTCGCCTTCTTGATTCACCCTCCCTGCCAGCCCTCCCCCTCCCCAACCCCCCCCCCCACGCGTTTCTCTGCTTCCCCGAATTTTCTTCTCTCCGTGTTAATTTTAATATCACATTTTCATGGGAACAGACTGGCCCGATATATCTCTAAAACGTAAACCAGTGGTCATTGATTGATTCAACCAATTGCACAATTTTCACTTCTGCTTTTTATCCGCTGCGAGGCGTTCGACGTTTATTTAAAATAACTAAAAACTACAAAATATACACGCATATATATATATATAATAATAATAATTTCGACCATCGTGAGTTTTCGAAGGCTCCGAAGTACGAATTCATAGTACGAAACGTTTCACGTCAATTTTGATTGACTCGGTATTAAAAGACGGGGAATACAGTTGAATAAAAAATAGCGAGGGTGGTTTGGAAACACGCGAGCGCCACGTTGAGTTATCAAAAAATCAGCATTGACGAATACAAACGTCAGCCGGTGTCCAATTTGAGTTCTTTTTTTTTTTTTCCTCGATGTTTCATCGATCCTTGATGGACGAAAACAAATTGCAATACATCGGGCGAGTGTGTCCCTGTTTAATATATAGAATACATACATCTTTATCTTGCTACAAGGTACTACGAACCCAGATTAAAAAACGATAAGATCCATCGTTTTTCTTTTATTATTATTATTTATTTCTTTTTGTGTGTGTGTGTTTTTTTTAAAGAGATGTTTTTACGGCACGTACAACGACTGGATGGCAACGACGAAACGAAAGCAAAAGTTCGCGAACGCGTGAAAAGACCGTTAAAGAGAAAAAACGAATATACATATATAGAAATAAGGAAATAATAAAGAAAGAACAGAAAAAGAGAAAATAAAACATAAAATAGGAATTATGACTTTCGCGAAGGTGCGTTCATCAACGATCTACACGTTCAAGAGACACACACATTCATCGTTAATAATCACTTAATGAAACTTCTTACTTGTAAAATGTTAATTATTTGTTTTTTTTCGTTTTTGTTTGTTATCCCTCCCGCCGACCTCCCTCAAATAGGTCTCCCTTTTGTTGCTTTGCAGACGTTTGTGTAATTTTCTTTATGCTTTTTTTCTCCTTTCTTTGCGTGTAGTTTTTTTTTTTGGTTGACTTTTTGCATTATCTTTTTGCTCCGTGGTGGTTCTTGGTGGTTCCCTCGTTCTACTCCCGCCCAAGCCCCGTGTCACCTTCTCCTCCCTTTTCATTTCTTTCGCTGAATATTCGTTTTCATATCGTCCGCCAGAAAAAAAGAAACATCCGTAACTCGTCGCTCGTGAATTATCGTTCTCTATCTCTGTCGAAAATCAACGGCGTGTAGTCGTCTCTCTCCTTATCCTTTATCTTCTTCGCCTATCGACTTTGGCAAACGACAGTCAACACGAAATTGCAATTCCCGGTTAAAAATAGAATAAAGAAGCTCGAATAATTGCGAACGGATGCTGGACGATAAATCAATCGGTTACGTTTCTCCATTGCCGCTAAAGCGATGTCGCGATCCGTGATAGCACGGGCATCGGCGAAGCAGTGTTCGATCAGATGAATACACGCTTTGAAGAAAAGTAAAGAAAAAAAAAAGAAATTAGCCAATAGAGACCGCGATAGATGTTCGTGAAAAGTGTTTAGCATAACGGACAGTGTACGTTTCCAGAGAGAAAGAGAGAGAGATGGAGAGATAGAGAGATCGAATAAATAGAATAAATTACGTTAAAAGATCACGTATCGGCGATGGTTTGCCCGTTTTTCGCCGCCAATCGATCTGGGGTGGCGCGTGCACAAGCGGAAAACGAAAAGAAGGGCAGGGTCCGCCGCGAAGGAGGCGTTCTTGAGAGCTTTCCCCCGACGGAAAACGATCAGCATCGAGACTCCGCTCGATCGCCTGAACTTTTTGAAAGGACAGACGAGGGCCTTTTCAACGCGCGATCGTTTCTCCTTCTACTTCTATTTCTTCTTCTTTTTCCACTTCGTCCTCCTCGATTGATCTCGAGTCCCACCCGGTTTATATTTAATGTGTGTACACGGCCGCGGTGGTAAATCTTCTGCATCAACCAATATGATTGCGTTTCAGCTATAGAATATGGTCGATTGTTGATACAACAACGACTGTACGGGAGTATCGTTTACGTTTAATATTAAAAAATTGCGGCTCGCCTCGCTGAAAATATCTCATTCGGCTTGGTCGCAGTTTCTGGTGGGATTCGAGACTCGATTTCGAAACCCCCCCTCCCGGCCCCCTTCTTTCCTCGCGTTTATCCATTCGATTTCCGTTTATTCAACGTACAATACTCGAAAACGTCTCCCCCTTCTCGTGTATTGGCTGTCGTTTGCCTTTTCGCTGATCTCTTATTTTATGCTTTCGTTTCTCAGCTCCGGATGTGATCTTTGTTGTTGCTATCCGAATATCCGTAATGACCTCTTTTTCATGTCGCAATTAAAATGGAGAGTATTACCCGCGAGAAAATTTCGCACTCGTTCTCCGTACACCCCGGTTCCCCTAACCATCCCATCCCGAGATCTTGAGACCCGTAAAAAAGATTAATTTTTTTTTCCCCGTTTTTATTTCCTTACAAACTAACGCCGTTTTAAAACCGTTTTGTTTTTTATTTTGTTTTGTTACTTTTTAATCAGAGATCACTCGTTACTTTTGGTAATCAGTCTATCTGGTCTGCGTAAACCTAGCCAGAAAACTCGACTCGAATAACTCCGCCGCCTCGCTTCCTCGACCCAGGAAATGGGATCGATCTCCTGTCAGTCCGTTACTGAAAAACCTCGAAGGGAACGAACGACGCTTTGACAATTTTTTCAACCGAAACGTGAATCGTTCCTCGCCCCTTGTTCAACCATTAGAAAACAGTTCCTTCGAACGAACATAGTATAATTTCCCGATTGCACCAATTAAGGCCGCTCGAACGATCGTTTCCAAGATCCGAAATCCGAAACGGTGGAATAGAAGTCATTGACCGTAACCCGTTAGCTTTTCCCCGGAGAAGTTCTACTCGAGCCGCAAAGTGGAAACTCCGAGTTCCTAACCAGGCAGTCGATCTCTGTCCCCCGAAGCGATCGTGTTGTGTAACAGGCTTCCCATCGATCGATCCCCCTTCCCGGATCTCTTTGGACCCTTGTACGACCTTATTTTCTTCCGAAACGTTCCCCGCCGCGACATTTACCCCTAATTAGCTTCACCCTTCTCGCCGCGCGCCGTTCCTCTTTCGCGCACGCCAGAAGCACTGCTGCTACCCGGTCTCGTGCTCGCGTACTCCGCGTACGTTTACACGCCTCTCGTCTTGTTCTCACTCCCGCCTACCCTCCCCGCCTATTTGTATCGTTTTCGCTGACACTAAGAAACGCCGATTTCTCGAAGGAAACAACGCGCGATCATCGCGCAACAACAACAGGTGTTCCTCGGTCCGAGCCTCGAACAAGCAACGAGGGACTTACAGGAATTTGTACTCTTTGAATGCGTGTGTTGTTACAACGAAACGATGCTCTTAAAACGTTCACTTATCACGTACTAAAGATTAACACGAGCCGCCCTCACCGTTAAAGGCGGCTCACCTCCCTTAATTATACGATCTTACGTAACGACGTGTTACGCGCTTTTTTAAACTCATTTTTTCGTTTTTTTTTTCTTTTTTTGGTTTATTTTAATGCTTTTTTGTGAGGATCCTTTGTCTGTGTGTGTGTATGTATATGTGCTCGACCGTGTGTCTGTATATGTGTACGAAATACACATGTTCTCACTTCAGAAGAGTATGTGTACGCTCTCGTTCCTCGATTTTCCCTCCCGTCCCCCACATCCTCTTTCGTTTCCGTGCGGTTTTTTCTCTCGCCCCCACCCTGGTCTCTAGTACGAGTGTACGCGTCGAAAGATGAAAGTTCTTACGGTTTCGTTAATTAACCATACCCGGTTCCCACAGAAATCTGTCGACAGGCCTACGTCGAGCTTGTTCGCAATTAACTTCCATTGTTCCCATACTTCCAGTTTTCGCCCGCACTCTTTCACCCTAGATTTTGCTAACTCGATATACATTCTACCAGAGCGATCGCTGTTTCTTCGTCCTCTTCTCTCTTCATCCCCAACTTGCTGCTTCACGTTCAGCCAATTCTTCCCGTTCAACTATTTTTATTTTCCCGCGATCATGTGGGTCGCAACGTTACGTGGGAAATGAAGGCTCCTCTGGCACGAGGTATGCGCTGAAGGCGTCCCGCGGATGAACGACATCTCGATCGTCGTACGGCGATCGAGAATAGTCGTGAAAACGTCACTCCTCGTTCGTACCTTCTTTTATGCATGTTTCTTCTCCGTTCATGCGAACATGGCGCATTCGCCCTTTGTTTTCGAGGGAAATGCAAATTGAATTCCATTCGGCGAGGACACCTTCGGGCCTTCACGATGCGTGAACAAAGAAGCGTGCACCTCTTTTCGTCGAAAGCGAAAATAAAGTTGAAAAATTAAATCTCGCCCGTCCCGAACGATGTTCCTCTGCGCGTTCGGTGAAGCGGACAGCGGCGGCGACGAAACGATGCTTTGACTCTTTTTTTCTTCCACTCGTCCCGTTCTTTTGAAAAGATAGAGCGGCGAATATTCTCGGTACTCCCGTCGCTTGGTATTTTATTCCCTCTTCATCCAACCGACGAAGCGCGTGTTCGATTCTCAAGATCTCGGGGGCGATCATCGTGATCGAAGAGGTCGACAAAGGTCTCGGGGATGGTGGGTGGAAGCTATGCTCCGCTCGGTGTTTCGCGCGCCGGCACGCGCTTATTGCTAGGATTTTCCACGAACTTCGTTGAGCACCGATCGATCAAGGCTACGAAAACGGTGATTCGTTCCAACCTCGCGACGTCTGATCAATCGTCGTTCTCCATATCGGGATCCCCGGTGATCACGCCGATCGATTCGATCTTCTCGTAAGGATCGATCCCCAAGAAAAACCGTACGCTGGATGGTCGACAGTTTTCCCTCCATGATGGTCTCGCGCCGAGAAAGAAACGCTCGGAATTCGCTTTTCGTTTCTCCATCTTACTCTCTTCCTTTCTCTCCCTCTCTTTCTCTCCCGCTTTCACTCGATAAATTTAGTCTCACTTAAAAATGTTATTTACAATACTTGATCGACAATTTACACGCGACACTCCGCTCGGTTATTCCTCTTCGCTCGTTTCTCGCGCTTCTTTCTCGTTCTCGCGTCATTCATCAGGGTAGCGTTTCCTCTTCTTACGTGTTTCCAGGAACAAGGATGGTTCCATTATTCTCGGTTCGCGGTCAAGTTTTAATCGATCTCCGAAGCATCACATACATTTATCAGTCGTTAACGATTCTCCAGCGATTCGGGTTATTCGAAGTCGTTTCTCTTGCCTCCTCTTCGTCTTCTCTCATCTTAGAGCGACCACCCACGTCAGACAAGGTGCTCGTACACGCGCGTACATACCGCGTTGGCACCCCCTCGAAACGGGCGTCGCGGCGCGCGTCCCGCGACCCACGGGTGAAAGGGTGCGCCAAGGGGTGATGCGTGGCTGCGTGTACGCTTACCGATAGCTCGCACGCCGTCAATCTTCGCGCTCCTCTTCCATGTTTCTTTCTTCCCTCGTTCGCCCAACCCCCTCGCTCGATGTCTCCTCGCCCTCTCCGTCCTCCGCTTTCTCTCTTCTTCCGCGTCCTCAAATGCTCTCCCTCCACGTTCTCCCGCCGCCACCGTGCCACCTCTTTGTCTGCAAATAGCCCAGAGGTACGGACGTGAGAATTTATTTGTCGACGATCCGTGTTGCTTTTTTACGTCTCCCTCTTTTTTCCACCGTTTCATCGCCCGCGCCCTCGCCCCGATGTTGCTACGTTCGGGGCGAGGCCGTATTCGTGAAGGAAAAAAAGAGGGAGAGATTTACGTCCTACAGTTTTCGTTAAATAACGGGATGTTTTAAAAATCCTTCGTGCAGTTCGAGAACAGTAGCTAAATTACCGTACGGATTTTTATGTCCCGGCGAAGATAGCTCCGCTCACGAAAAAGCAAATAACCGTGGAAGATAAGGAGACTCGCCTAGGAAAGGAACACAAATTGCAGCTGCACCTCGTGAAAACTGTCGGGAGTCCTACATTTTTCGACACGATTCTCGCTCTCCGAACGGCTGCATTATATTATTCCTCGGATTTTTAACGGCTTTTCAGAACGCCGTCCGCCGCAACGCAACGGTATGAAAATAAAATTTGCAATCTCGCTGAAGCCACGAGTTTCGTCAGTAATAAACCCGGGTCCCGGGTTTTTTAAACTTTCCATAGCGGCAGGCATTGTGCGTCTCGAAAACGAAATATACGCTTCCCCGGGGAACGGTTTAAGGAACACAGCGATATTTTTTTATTACACCGCGAATGGGTCCTTTTATTTTCACACGCCCGGCGCGCGTTACACTCTGTGTATTACAGTGGAAACTTTTCCTCCCTCACTCCCCGCTCCTTCGTTCGCTAGTTTGTTGCACGATAATTACGAATGAGCTTTGGAAAAACTACGCTGGCTACCTTATTCCCTTCGGGACAGTTAATCTACTCCACTGTCTGGTTTTGAGCATCCTTTTTTTTTTTTTCTTCATTACGCGTGTACAATTATCTTGGCCTCGGTTTTCGCGAAAAGACTTTTTTTCCGTTAAGAACCGTGTAAGTTAATGCTTAATGAATAGCCAGGTCGGCCCAGAAAAAGTAACGTTACGCGCGTTAGCTTAATTAAACTTCCCCCGAACCGTAGGGCCCTGCGAGCGAAACGTAAAATATTTTACTAGCCTGTTAACCGGCTAATGGTAATCATTAAAACGGTGAACAGAGTAATTCGGATGTAAACGTAATGATTCTGTGCAATGTGAAAAAGCGTCGTAGCCGCTTTGCCCTGGTTATTATCCGAATGTTCAATGCGCAAAGGGCGATGAGTGGGAGGAGAGTTTAAAAATAGTTTTTCCATGCCGAACATTCGCGTTTACGAGGTCCGGCTTGTAAACGCATTTACAAAATGGCTCCTATTCAGAAGGTGCCGTTAAGGATGCTCTTTCAACTGGAGCTCTTAACGCTATTAAATTTAGAACGTGACTTTAACGCTTCGTTGTTGAATCAGAAGGAGAAGAAAAAGGTCCGACTGTTTGGCTACCGTCGCGTTGTTACCAGCCGCGTTCTGAATATAATTAGTGTTACAAAAAACGCGGGATGAAAGGGCATTTAAGTCTACGACGGCGTATTTTGAATACGGGCTTCGAAAACCTGCTAGAAAAACTTTTGTGCAGCTTGCAATATCTGGAGGAATCGTGGAGCGAAACGAATGGAACGAGCGACGGGTGGCAGAAAGGATTTTCTCCTGTTAAAAAAAAAATCGAATGCCAATGCTTAAAATTCATTTTCCAACGCGGACGTTGCTTGTTAGTTCCGTGTTCCTCCTACGTGACTTTTTGTTCAGCCTTTTCGAGAATTTTTGATTAAACGCGTATTTCTCTACACTACCCGGCTCTTATCGATCCCGTATGTACGGGCGAATTTTTAATTAAAAAAATATCAATCTACTGCGTAAAATGGGAAACAGGAATCAAATTGCAAGCAACAATTTCATTTTTGGATTCGAATTGCTCTGAGGGACATCGAGCACGACGGTATATCAATTAACCGAGATTTTCCGTATGAGTCAATAACAAATTAGTCGCGTTAATATAGTTTCCAATGATGTTAAGCGATGGCTTTCGTTTTGCTCTATTGAACGATTTCAATGAATCCATATTATCCAGATTACCTACCTAAAGATTGTCCATCATTTCGGAGAGGGTCAGCCTGGAGGTGGACATTGCGACACCACTGTCGCTGCTGCTTTGCACGCTACTGTGATCATCGGTATCCGACTGGTTGCTCGTATAGCCGATCACATCTACTTCATCTGCAATCATAAAAACAGAAGGGACACATAAGTACGTTCCATTTGGTATAAATCGTTATTGCATTAAAACAATTGGGCAATTTCCTCGAGAAAAAAAAATGATATTCCATACGTTCCCCCCTAATATTACTTGTTTACTATATAGCTATCGTTTTCACGTCAGGACAGTCTCGATGTTACAAATTTTAGAAATAATACATCTGACACAATGTTATATCCTTGCGAGTTTGAACGAGTTATTTGGAAATCGCCGGAGGAGCGAACTATCAAACAGGAGACAGGAACCCCGTCGGATAACTCGCGTCATACGCGGTTATACACGGCGCGGAACGGGGGCTCGTTAGATAATTTAAAAAACGCAGGTGCACGGGACGCGTCGGTAGTAAATTGTAGATCCAATCGGACAGCTGTGGCTCGTAAATATAAGCGGCGTGGCAACAATCCCCGCGATTCAGGGGCGCGTTTGCGAATTCCGTCGGAATCGATACACAGACGTTTTCGAAATACGCGTCGCGGACCGCCTAGCTCTCTCGGTACACGTGCCGTACTACTACCTACACCGGCCGCCGGCCGGTCGGCGCGGTAAAGCTTTTCCTGCACGTGTACCCTGTCCAATAATCCCGTTCCTGGAATGCCAGCCAATTTTCGTATTTTACCATTTCATGAAAGCGCGTTCTCATCGGATATGCACGCGCGCTTCCACCACTATCGCGCCCTTCACCCTCCCGTGTCCTCGCGAAATTCGTTGATTCTCGCGTAATCCTCGCCCGGTTGTATAAGCTGGCTACCGTCGACGTAATTGGTGAAAAATACGCGCTCTCGGGGGTTATTGAGAGTAGCGCTCGATAATTTTCTTCGATTCCGTAGCTGAACCGGACGCACTTACAATTAGCGCGGTTGTTTAATTAAAACGATACCGGGGCAAGACTGTTAGCGATACGAGCGTCGGTTTTAAGGTTCCGGATGGAAAGCAAGAGACTCTGGACGGCCGGAGATACTGAAGTTAGAACGAGAAACCTAATTGGAGGATTTCGATTGGATTACTCTTTCATCTCGTTTTCTTTTCCAGCCTTGGAATATGTATCCCCTAAACAAGAAACTAAATGCTACGAATTTCGTGATTTGACTCTCGACTCATTACTAATTGTAAGTTCAAATCAAAGTGTGTAGAGATGGCTTTTGGCTTTTACACAGGATTACCTTCTAGTCGCAATTCCGTGTATCTCGCTTTTTCAACAAATAATTCGCAACATCTCGACGTATCTTCCATGGATATCGATTCGATGAGACGTTGCTACTGTATAGTTTATTTGATTGAAGTGTATTAAACAAAGTAATGGAATCAGCAGTTCGACGAAGGGTAGGTCGGTCCCGGAAGCCAGGAAAGTTCACTTAAAAAACTGTCACGACCGGGAGGTATAAAGAACTTCTCTACTGGGGATGATCAATTTATTCCCGAATCACCTTACAACGTTATCCGAAAATATCTTGGGCAATATCCATAAAGCTTCGGTCTCGCTCGCGAGGGGAGCTTATTTTCCCGTCGAAGGGAGAGGGCGGGGATCAAGGAATAATGGCTCGGCGACTGGAAGACAGCCCGGCAGCAGCCCAGCGGCAGCATTGTTCCCCCGAAAAATCCGTCGACCCTTTATCACGCGTCTCCTTGACCTGTAGCAACAACTTTCCTCCTCGGTCGTTGGACGTTGCAGGGAGCGGCGCGTGGGATTTTATGAATCGTAACTCGCAACGAAGTTCTCGTTAAACTAGTTTCACGCCGATCGAGCGACCCCTCGACCTTTCCCTGGCGCAGCCTTGCATCGAGAACGATTTTTACCCCACCGTTTTCTTTGACTCCATTTAACAGTCCACTATATATGCAGTTTTACAGAATAATAATCCTGCAAATTTCGTAATTTAGAAGCTTTCCGTCTAGGAAGAAGAGAACCTTCGAGCTTCATTAACTGCTGCTTGATAATAATTTTTTTATGCCTTCATCGTCCAGGTTTATCGTGGCAGCACATTATGATAATTCCCTTAATTATGCTAACGACGAAAGCACCTATCCGAGGGTAGTATTTGTAAATATCAGCAGCGAAACGGTTTCATTAAACGACGGTTTACAACCTATCTCGAGCTGTAATAACTCTTTTACGGCTACGAGAATTTGACATTACGTACCTCGGTTAGCCAGACGCTAGCGCGATTTGCCCGATGACATAATAATTAACAGTATCGCCTTATTACTTCGCCAGCGGAGAAGGGTTACGCTCGCGCATAATTACGTATTAATAGAAACACACGGACGCGTTACAACGCCGACGTAGCTCGAGGGCGGAAGGGCCGTGTGTCACGAAGTCTCTATAATTGCGCCTAAGGCGTCTCGCGATATCACTCGCGCCCGCTCGCTCGCTCGCTCGCTTGGAAATAGTCGATATTGAACTTGGCGATCAGTGTCACGATGAAACGGCCCTTAAGGCGGTAGACGTCACCGTCGAACGTATACCAGTCGAGCGCTCTCGTGGCTCTCTCCATAAAATATAACCATCGTCGACACCCACGCAACGCGCACACGCACACGTACGTCTAGACCGTACGTTCGTGGTAGTACATATGTAAATACACACGCGGATGGCACGGAAGGACGGGGGGAGAGAAAATAAAAAGCGATTGAAAGGGACAAGAATGGTGGAGTGCAAGCGTACCCGGCGTAAAGAAAGAAGGCTACAACAGCCTTGCGAACGTGTATTACGTACGTGGAAAAGTTTGATTGTGTCAGAAACGGCAAGAACGATTTTAAAGAAGGTCTATGCAATTTGCAAGCAGTATAAACCAGTGACGATAATCATAAAAAGTAAATGGTCATGCAGGAACTAGTTTTGCGACGAAATTACACTTTTGAAAGCAAAAGAGAGGCGATCGGAAACTTTCCGCCGATATGCAGAGTACGACCGAAGAACAAGCAAAGTTAAAGAAACGAACAAATTAAACAGCGGACAACGTGAGGACACGACCGAGGGAAATTACTGAAACTGAAGGACGAGGAATGGGATATAAAAAATTTAAAGAACGTATCGAACGGGCGCGTTGCTGCAATGAAAACGCGCCGTATGTCGGAGAGATGAAAAACAGATAAAACTCGATGAGAAAATGGTTCGCGGTAGGAAAATAGCGGTTGAAAAAATAGAGTGAAGGTGGAAAGACGACCGCGGTTAGCTACGCCCATGCGTGTATTCGCGAAAGTACACTCCCGCCCACGAGTTATCCGATAATTCTCAACTTTCAACCGAAGTATATTACGGCCACATCTCAATTCGTAATTGACGTTCAAATTCTCTGAATTTCAGTCGATTTCGAAACCGAGAAACTCGAGGACATGTCGTTTTAATTTTAATGCGTTGAACTGTTTATTTTGTAATTAAATTGGAAGACTAACGCTGGAGCAGAAGGAGTTTTCTTCGATTGTTCACTGTGAAATCCCGTTTTTGATTTAGAGATACATATTTCTTCGATTATACATTTTTTAACCAGCTGACTCGGTAATGGTAGCGCGGGTACGTCCATTGTCGCATTCTGGCCGCGGATCGTATAAATTATCAGAAAGATTTTATCACCGGGGCAGACAGGGAGGCAGGCTTTAGGGGCGATAGCGGTGCTGCGGAGAGAAATAAGAGTATATTTCGCCACGGCTGTTTCGCCTCCTTAGCGTAACGTATAGCCGCGAGCACAATGCCGGCTGCTACCAATAAGAAGTGTTTTGTCGACGAAACAAGCTGCCGTTCTTACACGTGGTATAACGCACACTCGCACCCGCGCTTCGTTCGCCTTTCTCCCGGTTTCCCCGGATCGTTAGGTCCCGCGGGAGAGCGAGAGACTACCAATCATATTTCTCGCGGAGCAGTTTGTCAGTTTCCTAAAGGCAACCTGGAAAATTTGTCGCTGTCCCGGGATGTGTATAGTACACGCGAAACGAGAGATCGCCAAATGAACCCTTCCAGTTCACGCTCTCTGTTTCAAATAATTTAGCATATTGAAAACGTGAGAAACCGTATTTCATTTCTGCCGATACTTCATACGACCAATGAAATTTATGCTCGTAACATATTTTTTTTTTGTCAACATATCGAAAATTTTTAATAAAAAATAGTGCACTTTTCTTCTAATTTCGATATTTAATGAGTTACATATGATTATATGGCATTTTATTGATGTTGACAAAATCCGACCATTCCACCGTCGAATCAGCGAACTTTTCGCAACAAATTTCGTTTTTCCTCAATAACTCCTAAACCCTTGGAGATACGGGAAAATTGCAAACGATCTTTCTTGTAGAGGACGACGAGATCTA